>NC_054381.1:55513115-55551017 GCF_017654675.1 Xenopus laevis | reverse complement strand
TTGCTGGGTGGAAAGCTCAGCGCTCTCTGCTGGCCTGTATCTGATCTGCACTTTAATGAGTTGAACTCTGGTAGCTTGGACAGCGGAGGTGAGGGATGATTCTGGAGGGAAATGCTTCCCCAGCTCTCTAGCGCTACCAAACGGCCAGCAGGGGATGTTGGCTGTAATAATGCATTATCCATATCCTATCCTATATAATAAAATCCAAGTGTCTTTGCGTCCAGTCCGTCCCTGTGTCCGTGGAAATGCGCTACTGCGCATGTGCACCACGTGGGAGGAGGGGCGGACCCTGACATGTCACCAACGCAGAGTAACCCGCAGACTGCCAGCGTTTTACAAGCAAACCCCTCTCCCAGATTGATAGAGCCCGTAGAGGTATCGGCAGTCCCTATTGGCGCCAATCTCACCAAACGTAAAAAAAGGGAAAATGTCATTAGGAAACCTTAGGCTGTGTGAAAAAGCTCCAGCAGTTGCGCTAAAGCGGTTAAGGGGCGGTGCTACTGTGGGAAGTCATATGACGGGCCATGTCAGGGTATTAGCAAAGGCTGTAGGATTGCCACCGCCCTGATACTGGACAGCTCAAGGCTCAGACCCAAAGAGGAAAATCTATCCTCGACCCGGCAGCGATTTTAGCGAGATTACTGACATATATACCTCAGTCACCTTACAGTTACTCACAATGAACAACCGACTCAGGCAGCGCCAATAGATGCTCAGAATGCAGAGGGAATGTACTAAACACCTCAGTTAAAGCCAAACGAGAGTCTGAATGATCCTGTAGCAGTAGGAGGCTATTGGAGGATAACAGGAGGTGTAGTTTATCCGCAGCAGCACATGTGTGATGAAAATAACATAAACAGGCAACACGTCCCCCCCTGTCACCAATGGATCGCCCCTGCTAAGCTCCATCATCCCCAAAAAGCTTTATTACCACGTGTTCTCTGCTGTTGTTGCTGGGCTTGCCATTCCTGGCCACCAATGTTAACCCCCCTGGCCACCAATGTTAAACCCCCCCTGGCACATGTTAAACCCCCTGGCCACCAATGTTAACACCCCTTGGCCACCAATGTTAACCCCCCTGGCCACCAATGTTAACCCCCCCCTGGGCCACCAATGTTAACCCCCCCTGGCCACCAATGTTAACACCCCCCTGGCCACCAATGTTAACACCCCCCTGGCCACCAATGTTAAACCCCCCCTGGCCACCAATGTTAACCCCCCTACCACCAATGTCACACCCCCTGGCCACCAATGTTAACCCCCCTAGCCACCAATGGTCACACCCCCCTGGCCACCAATGTTAACACCCCCTGGGCACCAGCATTAACCCCCTGGCCACCAGTGCTACAAAGGGGGCCCTGCCTACTAATGTTACCCATTCTGAAATGTTGGGAGGTATGTGACGACATATGTTCTAGTGCCCCGTTAATTTAACGGGCTTAATGTCTAGTATTTCATAATGTACCCCCTACTTAAATTTATAAAGATATTAGTGGTCACCTCGGAGTTATCCGGCCTCATTCTTTTATATGGTCACATAACTCCTCGGTGACATATCTTTATAACTTACAGTAGGGGATACATTATCCACTATATAATATATATATGTATATATACATTTGAAATATGCATGTGTGTAAGTAAAAGACCAGCACGCATTTATGTGTGGGCTGCTTTTTACTCCCAGTCCGGCCCTGGGTATATCTATGCATATTGGGCATCAAACTATTCAGTAGATCCTTGGCGTAAATATTTAGAGTGTTTTCCAATTGTATGTAAGAAATTATGTGGGATAAATGTGGCAAATTGCAATATTTTTAGGTGATCTTCAGAAATGTCATAAAAAAACACTGCCTTTAGTGTAGCTTTTTGGATTCTTCAGAATGTGTAATTTACAAAAAATATATGGTTTTGCGGGGGTCTTTGTACTGTAGTTTGGAGCTTTCTGGATAACGGATCCCATACTTGTACTTTCATATGGATTTGTCTAATGGAAATGTGAAGAGCTACATGTATATTTATTTTCCTTTGATTTCTTTTTCCCCAAGTTGTTCAGAAGCACGTTATAACCTCCAGAAAATCGAAATCCTTCCCAGCCTGTCGCCATTTCCCATTATTAAAGAGGCTATTACCCAGCATTCTATGAGGTGTGTTATGGTGTCACTTGGGACTGGCTAAACTGCATGGCCAGTTAATGTTATTCTGTGTAGTGAAGACACATTACAGCATATGCAGACAGATACAATAAATTCATGATTGCATAGATATTTCCTTTAAGCACAATTCCTTGGGAAAATATGAAGGGACAGCAGCAGAATGTCAGGAGCGCCCGTCTCCAGGGGCATCGCATCCAAGATGGTGGTGCCCATGACCCACGTGGGACAACCATGGGCTCGTATAGGTAATGGGGAATGGGCTGGGTTTGTGTTAATCAGGTGCTTGTTTCAGTGTAACAAGCTTGTTTGTCGATCAGTGGCAAGTTTTATTTAGCATTTGTTAGAAATTTGCACCCCCGAGCAGCCAACTAAGTAGTATGGGCCTCTTTTGGCAGTACCCTTTTACTTGAAAAATTCTTTGGCCTCAATTACAAAAAGGGGGTCAACTTGTGTAATTACTCACAGTCAGCTGCAGTTTGAGGCAAATGTTGTCAGTGTAGTGGTTCCCGGATACTCTGTCCTAGGCATCCAAGTATTGTATCGATAAGTCAAGCGGTTAGGAATCATACACTGGGGCAGAAATTGTCTGCTATTGTGCTTTTATTTTTGTCCACACAACATGTTTCAGGCTGCAAAGGCCCTTTCTCAAGTGTGTTCTATTATTGCACTAATCAAGATCAAAGAAAAGCACTAACTTTACCAGTCTTAAATCCCACCTAAAAAGCCTACCTCGATCCCCATTTCTGGAATATAATCGTGTTCATGCATTAACTCACTTTATTTGAATGGCACGGTGCATTTGTAAAACAGAGTGAGAAAGTGGAAAAACTAGCAGCCAAAGGAATATGCGCAGACTATATCAAGCTAAGTTTCTGTGGAGCGTCGTCATCTGATTGTGGTGCCATCTCATTTGTGCTAAATCAGTACAGGTATGGGACCCGTTATCCAGAATGCTTGGGACCTGGGTTTTCCGGATAACTGATCTTTCCCTAATTTGGATCTTCACAGCCTTAACCTTTTCCTTGCAGGGGAAAGCCTTAACTACCAAGCACGTAGTACTTACGTTCTTGGCTGTAAAGGCCTCTCCTCCTGCATCTGCGGCGATTGCCGCTTCAGCAGAGGCTTCCGGTGGCTCCCAACCCCAGGCAACGGCAGGGACAACCGGAGGGGGAGGTCACGTGGGTCCTGCGACGCCATTATGCAGACACGTGTCTGCTCTGTGCTGCGCTTTTGCTTGCCTGCTCCAGCGCGATCAGGACTTCCTGCTGCGTGGACTCTGCTGTAGGACCCCCCTTGGCTGCCCAGGACCCTCCTGGACTTCAGAACGGTAGGTGGCCTTTATGTAACACTTATACACACTCATTTACATACAACATCCATGTACACAATACACATTTTACAAAGTTAGCTTATTCTTTTTATTTTCAGGCTTTTTTTTTTTTTTTGTCAGAATGTGTACTTTACAAAAATATATAATTTTGGGGGTCTATGTGCTGTTAGGGGGTCTTGTGGCACAATACACAGTCACTGGTCTATGTTCACAGAAGGCGAAAAGACAGCGGAGAAAATTCAAATACACTCATTTTTTGGGGTCCGCAACATGCCAGCTGCTTTGGTATATCTATGCATATTGGGCATCAAACTGTTCATAAGACCTTGGCGTCATATTTAGGGGTTTTTACAATTGTATGTATGAAATTGGGTAAAATAAATGCGACCAATTGCAAATATTTTACCGCTGCCTATAGCGAAGCTTTGCAGTAAGGTAGGTTTGGAGTAGAAAGACATAATTACCCATTTTAGATTTGTCTGAATGTGTACTTTCCAAACATATATGGTTTGGGGGTCTATTGTGCTGTTAGGAGGGTCTTTTGGCAAATAATACGCAGTCAGGGGTCACTCTTCACAGAAGGCGAAAAGACAGCGAACGAAATACAAATACACAAATTTTTTGGGGGTCCGCACTTGCCAGCTGCTTTGGAATATCTATAACACATTGGGCATCAAACTGTTCAGTAGACCCTTGGCGTCAATATTTAGGGTATTTTTAGACAATTTTCAAAATGTCATAAAAACACTGCCTTTAGCGTAGCTTTGCAGTAAGGTAGTTTGGAGTAGAAAGACATATTACCCATTTTAGATTCATTGGAATGTGTACATTCCAAAAATATATGGCTTTTAAGGGGTTACCATAACTTTTGTAGCTTTTATCCCCATATAAAAACTGGTAATGTTTTGGAATTAGTGTAAATGTAATAAGTATGCGCCATGGTAGATTCTGGGGCTTTACATGCCATGTACTTCGATACTCCTATGTACATTGGGTATCAAACTGTGATTTATCTTGATACCTTATAGTATGTAATGAAATAAGGTGCTACAGGTGGAAGTTATGAGGTGATTTTTGGAAATGTCCAAAATTGCCAAATTTAGGAAAGATTTGCGGCTTGGTACTTTGGGGGTAGAAAGACATGCATACCCAATTTAGATTCGGGAGAATGTGTACTTTCTGAAAAATATATAGTTTTCTGGGGTGAACCTACTGTTTAGTGAATGTTTGGCCTTGAAATCAGAATTATGCCGTTTTGTGGGCGGTGCTTTGGAAATTTGCTAGTGTACTGCTTGTAGATTTTGATCTATATAAGTGAGAAATCTCAATAAAACTATATTTGGTATTGTTGCGTTCAGGAGACATAGACCTTTCCAAAATCTGCTGTGTTTCGTACATAAATAAATGATGTTTCTGATATATGTAATTGTACTATGTGAAACCTGATTTTTTTTTTTTTCATTTTACAAGGCACTTTGAAGCCTATATTTTTTTACAAAAGTTGAATTACACAAAAATTCTAGCATATTTTGAAAGCTCAGGTTGTCCTGAAAAAAACATGTATTGTTTCCCTGGTTAAACTAAAGACCCCCCAGGAAAGGCTCTTAAAGTGAAAGAGTACAAAATATTCAAAAATGGTCTGGCAATAGAAGTACCAAATCAGCCAAATTGTCTGGCAGCGAAAAGGTTAAGGTCTACTAGAAATCATGTACACATTAAATAAACCAAATATTCTGGTTTTTGCTTCCAAAGGATTTAATTATATCTCAAGTACAAGTTTACTGTTTTTTATTACAGAGAAAAAAGGAAATCATTTTTAAAAATTTTGATTAATTTATTATAATAGAGCCTATGGGAGACGGCCTTTCCATAATTCTGAACTTTCTGGATAATGGGTTTCCGATAACGGATCCATACTGTACCACAAAAAGATTGCTTTGGAACTAGACATAACAAACATAAATGATTATGGGGTGAAAGAACGTATTCCATGTTCAAACAAGCTCACTGTGATCAGGTGAGGTATTTTACTAGTAATCACCATTTAGAAAGGTATCGTTGCAACTTTTACAAAATGAAAGCATTAATATTAGGGAAGCACCGAATCCAGGATTCAGTTCGGGATTGGTTTTCAGGCAGGATTCAGATTCGGCCGAATCCTTCTGCTGCCTGAACCGACTCCGAATTTACATATGTAAATAGGGTGGGTAGGGAAATTAAGTGACTTTTCATCAACAAAAGATTTTTTTCCCCACTTTTTCCTTTCATGACCGTAATTTGCATAAGCAAATTAAGGATTGGTTCGGTATTCGGCCGAATCTTTCACCAAGGATTCAGGAATTCGGCCGAATCTCAAATAGTGGATTGTGCATCCCTAATTAATAGTTCTCAAGAGACTAGGGATGCACCAAATCCACTATTTGGGATTCGGCCAAATCCTGAATCCTCGGAGAAAGGTTCGGCCGAATACCGAACCGACCCGAATCCTAATTTGCTTATGCAAATTACGGTCATGAAAGGAAAAAGTGGGAAAAAAAATCTTCTTTGTGATGAAAAGTCACTTAATTTCCCTACCCGCCCCTAATTTACATATGTAAATTTGGAGTCGGTTCGGCCAGCGCAGAAGGATTCGGCTGAATCCTGCCTGAAAAAGGTGAATCCCGAACCGAATCCTGGATTCGGTGCATCCCTACAAGAGACTTTAGTTTACATGAGATGCTGTGTTTAAAAACATAATGGATAAAATGTCTTTTTAGAGCTTTTCTTCCACCTGGTTGTTTCTTCAAATCTATGCTCTTTCGTTTTCCGAGTTGCCTCATGAGTAAACTTCGGGCCACTTCGGAAAAGAAGCGCTCCTAGTGCCATCCCACGGTGATTTACATTCTAGCCGGCGGGAGGCAGTTTCAGGGAGATTAGTCGCCCGAAGAATAGGAGATTAGTTGCTGGGTGACTAATCTCCCGAATCTGAGCACGTGCCCTTACCCTAAAGTGAGAGTTATAAAACAGTTACGATGTAATAACGTGATAGTAAATAGTCTTCAAATCAAATTTACATGTAAGACTTATGGAAATGGCATAACAGTGTACTGGGTAATTTCAGGCACTGTGTCCATCATTTTAGATGATCAGAAGTCAGTAACAATCACTTCAGATAAGAGATCATGTATTTTAGAAAATGGGTGTATGTTAGATTATTAGTGATGGGCGAATAAATTGGTCAGACGCAAATTTGTGGCGAATTTCTGCGTTTCGGGCAAAGGGAATTAATTCTTGAAGCTGTGGTGACAATTGTCAGGCGAAAAAATCCAGAGCGTCAAAAAAAAAATATTCGTGGCGCCCACACTCTGACTTTAATGTATTTGGACCAAATAGTCACGCCTATAAAACTTGTCGCTCGGGGCAAAATTGACGTGCAATATAATTATTTTGACGCTCATTAATTTCAATGCGTTTCGTGAATTTTTTGCCGTTTCATGAAACGCGACAGATCTGCCCATCACTGAAGATTATCTAACAAATTATCAATTTGTATACTGTGTGCAAGGTCCTGTATATATAATAACATGTCACAGGCAGTTAATCACTTATAGTGTTTATTAGTTTAAAAAATGTCAGCATATCACATGGCAGTGTCCTCTTTCTGTCGGCATACCCCTTGCTAACCACACCCTCCTGATGAGTTTTGCATCATTGGGCATTGATCAGAGGTGGTGTGACTGGATTAGCTCATATCTTTTTTTATACCTATCTTATTATATATATTACATTCAGGGTGCCCCTGTTGTATCCCATTTTGCCCATTGTTTGGACCAAATAATTTTAGATGTGCTCGATTAGTCATGGATTTTACTTGATAGGCAGATTGTTGTTTTATTAATGCTACCAGTACAAAATGTTGAAGGGGGCCCCAAGGTAACAGTCCCAGTGGGCCAGGACCCCAGTCCGTTTACTGAAGCGTCCCTCTTGCGCCAGACTTGGCCTTCGCCACTCAGACCAGGTGAAGTGCAATAGAGTAGATAGGGATTGCTTCAAAAAAAAGTTGAAAATTTTTTCTAAGTTCCAAAACACACTGGCGTCTTTTACTTTTTTTTAGGGTGATAGGCTGAAAAAAATGGTAAATTTTTTGGGGGACCCTCCTTCCCCCCCTACATTTCCTAAAATATGGCACCTAAACTATACACTGGGCACATGTATAGGGCAAAATAACAACTCTATTTTATCTTATGAAGCTTTCCCAGGCTTGTGAAGTGTAATGTATTTGCTGCTACATATACATCCATTGTACTTTAACTTGGTGCCAATGCAAATTAGGCTTCGCTAGCATAACTTCGCCTGGCAAAAGTGCGGCAGGCTAGTGAATTTGCCCATAGATAGAGAAACCAAGAACCTCATGCCGTCTAGTTGACACCTTTTAGAATCCCTAGACCAGGGATCCCCAACCTTTTTACCCGTGGGGAGCAAAACCGGCATGAAAAAAAATTCCATGAGGGTGCAAAATAAGGGCTGTGATTGGGTATTTCAAAGCCTCTTTGTGGACTGGCAGCCTACAGGAGCCACTAATGTGGCAGTACATGTGATTTTTATGCATCTAAAACTTCAAGCCAAAAATTGAAAATAAGCACCTGCTTTGAGCCAGTACCATCCAAGGGATCAGAGAACAACAGGTTGCCTGTGAGCCATGGTTGGGGGATCACGCCCTAGAGCATAGAACCTTCACCATGATCCAATGTTTCCAGCACCCCCAGAAGAGAAGCATTTATTCTAATGACAGTGGTGCCTTTAATAGAGTGTCACACAATGTACAATAGGGGCCGCGCATTCAAGCAAATCACTCACTACACAGGTTTGTAGGTTTGAGGCAAATGATTTATTGCATTAAAACAAGTACCGTGTAACCAAAGTGAGAGAGGAGAAAGAGAATTATTCCTGTGTTCATGTCTTGTGACTGGGTGCACCACCAATCCCAGTCCCCTCAGCTAGCTGCCACATGTAACTGCATTATTACATCACATACACAAATACAAAATTGAATGTGCTTCTGCCCAGATTACTTTGTAGACTCAATAAGGCAATAAACCTGCATTAAAACTACATGTTTCATGTACAGTACAGCATGGAGAAATGACATTTCATTTCACAAAATAACAAGGACATCCCCAGCTGTATCTGAACTACGCCTCCCACCATCTCAAGAACAAGAACTCTGTCAACTTGTATTCAATTTGGAGGTGCAATGGTATAACTGTGCCAGAAAGTGAATCTGCTTCAAATACAAATAGATGCAATTTCCAACTGAATGGGCATAAAAAATACAAATGTGGATGAGGCCTTCAGGTTGAACATCCCAGTCGTATGGCTTGCACAGCATGATGGCCAGTGTTTAAATAAGAAGTCCAGCTAAAATTGTATATAAACTGTATATAATGTATATATAAACATTGTGGATCCCCCCACCCATGTTCCATGAGGACATGCTTCTAAATGAAAAGAGAAAGAATCTGAATATAATAATCCCAGTTATTTTCATTTGTACAGCATGTTAGATTACAGATTTCACACATCATAGATTATCTCAGTGATTTCAAACAGACATAGGTGCCCATTTAGAAAGGGTTAGAAACAGAGCCGGACTGGGAGCAAAAAGCAGCCCGGGCAAAAACAAACAAAGCAGCCCACATGTAACACAACACACAAACAAAGAGACACAAAACCAGAGAGACACACACACAGACACAAACACACACACAAACACACACAGAGACACACAAACACACAGAGAGACACACAAACCAGAGACATCAAACACACACACAAACACACAGAGACACACAAACACAGAGACAAAAAAACACAGATAGACACACACAAAGAAGACACAAAAACACAGGACACAAACCACACAGAGACACACAAACCAGAGACATCACACACACAGAGACACACAAACACAGAGACAAACACACACACACAGAGACAAAAAAAACACAGATAGACACACACACAGAGAGACACACACACACAACAGAGAGACACACAACACAGAGAACAACCAACACACACAGTAGACAAAAAAAACACAGATAGACACACACCACAGAGAGACACACACAAAAAACACAACACAGAGAGAACACAAACAACACACACAGAAACACAGACAGACACAGAGACACACACAGACACCCCTACCTCCCCCTACTCTCCTAGGAGCTTCATGAAACAGCACGGGAACTCTCTGACACCTCCCAACCCGTCTTCTGGCCAATCACCTTTGCCTTTCCTGAGTGATCTTAGGAGGAGGGAGGAGGAACACGCGCGTGTGTGTGAAGGAGAAGCACAGCGTGCATGTAGTCAGTCTCTACCCCTGCCCAGACGCCGCAAATCAGAAGGCGGCCATTTCAAAGGTAAATGAAGCGGCCATTCGGGAAATTGCCCGAACTGACAGATTGTTTCAGTCCGGGCCTGGTTAGAAATAGGGTACAGTTTCCCTTTATTTAAAGCCATAAGCACAATCCTTTGTACTTTTTTACCTTTGGTTGGTTGCTGCAATTCTCAGTGTGGCCGTCAGTCCTTCCACACAAAGCCACAAACACTGTGAGCAAGCCCTGAAGTTCTGCAGTCCCATTGCTCTGATGTAGTTGCACTGCAAATGCAGCTCTGTGTTTTTAAGCAGCTGCAGCCTTTCAATGCAAACTTTGAGGAGCTTTTTCTTATTAAAGGAGCCTTATATATTGTTTTCAAAGGTGTCTATTAAATGGTTAATGCAGTGTCCGCTCATATCTACAAATTGGTGCAGGTGCAAAGCTGAAAGCAATCTCTCCTCTCCTAGAATGAAGTGCAAGAGTTGCTGCTCTCTCTCTGTATAGCTCTGCATTCACTAGCACTAAATATATAGAGGGATGGAGATTTGTGTCACATTCAGAAGTAGCAAGCTGGGGTGCCAGGGAGCTATGGCAGGTGGCAAATACAAGGTTCCCCCATGTGTCTGACAGCTGACTGGCAGCAACTCTTCATTGCCTGTGGCTCTAAGCTCCATAGCCTCCTGCAGTTGCCCCTAACCAAGGTATGTCCAAAGACAGGCCCGGGGGCCAATTGCAGCCCACTTTCAAATTTACACCTGGCCCTCCAGCTTCCACTCATGAAATTAATAATAAATGTGGTCCCCCCAACACTTCGTGCAATCAGGAATCCGCGTAGCCTTAGCAGCAGGTCTGGACTGAGAATTAAAATAAGGCCCTGGCATTTATGTTAGTAAATAGCTTCTTTGCAGTGAATATTGTGTGCTTCTCTCATACAGGCAGTACAGAGTTGGCTTTTGAAGTCATTACAGTGTCGACTACAAGGAGACCCCTCTGGGCCTCTGGTTTCCCAGAAAAGAGAGCAGCGGTGATACAGGTAACACCAATCCTTCCCCTTTATATATGCAAATAATTCAATCAGTTGGATACTTGATACCTATAGGGCACCCCAACCTTTGGATCTAACATTGAGTCAAGTTCCCTTCAGCTCATAGAACGTACCAGATATAAGAAAACACTGCTGTATCAGTCCCTGTCCATGATTTCAAGGCAGAACCTTACAATACCCTAATGTACAGATTAGGGAATTCACCGAATCCAGGATTCGGTTCGGGATTGACCCAGGATTCTGCTTTTTCAGGGCAGGATTTCGGATTCGGCTGAATCCTTCTGCTGGCTGAACCCGAATCAGAATCCTAATTTTGCATATGCAAAATTAGGGGTGGGGAGGGAAATTGCGTGACTCTTTGTCACAAAAACAAGGGAGTAAAAAAATATCCCCTTCCCACCCCTAATTTGCCATATGCAAATTCGGGGTCGGTAATTCGGTTACATTTGTGGCCGAATCTTTCAAAAGGATTCGGGGTTTGGCCGAATCCAAAATAGTGGGGATTCGGTGCATCCCTAGTACATGATTTACCCAATATATATTCAGCACCCTTCACATGCGTCAGCTTTATCTTTTATAACTAAATATGTGCACCTGCTTCTGAAACCATTTAAATGATGCAGCCCTCTAAAATTGGTATGATAAGTCAGGATATGAGCGCTCAGCTAGAATGCTTATTGGCTGTCTTTATACTCCTCTAAGACCAGAATGGCAGAACAAGTGATATTTGTGGGATAAGTTCTTATTTACTGTCATTGATTGGTTTTGCTTTTGTCACTTACATTTTTTCCATTTATGTAATTATTAAATAAAATCAACACACCAGGGGACATTGCTCCTTGTTGCCTAAAAACATGGCCCTGAGGGATATGAGAGACGCAACACCCACAATAAAATCAGCTGTGAGTTGTTTTAGCTTTGTATGGGCAGAGCCTTACAATCCCACACATATAGTGAGATGGTTGCACCACAATGGTCATTAATATCTGAAATTAAATGCAGGTGCCTGGCCAGTGCTGGGCAATCCAACTGGGCGCCACCACGCGCTCCCTCCCATGCTCGTGGTGAGCGACGGAGGGGAGATTGCCAGAGGGGGGAAAAGCCGAAGGGGAGAGGGATGGCAAAAAGCAGAAGGGGAGAGAGCTGGAAGGGAATGGAGAGGTTGCATGAACATGATAGAGGTCGGCAGAAACAGACCACCTGCCAGTGCCCGTCTGTAATGGAACTCGTGTGTTGTGAGGACCTGCCCAATTGGTACGATTGATCCAACGGACTCGAGTTCTTTCTCTGGAATCCCTGGAACTGGATGTACATTTTATTCCCATTATTTGCTTCATGAAATGATTTCCTGAGACTTAAGTGACGGCTTCATACCATTTGGGCATCTGCTCAGTATATCTACCCCGAGGGTATTCCCTAACTCTCGGCAAGTGCATCAAAGAAAGTGTGGCTTGAAAACAGTCCTGTGATTAAGCCATACAGACCAAAAGCATTTGAGTTGAGCAGTTGGGCGTATTTAGTGATTCCCTGCTGCTTTATCACTGTGATATATTGTGCTGAGTCAATGTCTCCCAAGATATCATGTTCAGGGGCCAAGGCACCCATCCTCTGTGTGGATCTTGGTGAAAGTCACGCCCTTTTTATCATTTAGAGAACTGTAAATGTATTTATCTGCTGCTTATAAAATACCTTCAATATGGATTATTAAAAGTTTTCATTGTCAAGTGCAAAATTAATTTTATATGCACGCATGTGATACGTTAATATACACACCAGGGCAGTAATTGTACTTTTTACTGCAAGGAGGCAGCACCCACGTTCCCCCTCCAATTCTCTTCCAGTATCTGTCCTCTTGCAGAACATGTACAGAAAGGTGGGAGTTTACAGGTATGGGGACCCGTTACTGCAAAAAGCTCCAATTATAGAGACGTCTCCCATAGGGGACATAATTTATCAAAAAATTAGAGTTAGAGATAGCCACAGTCCTCTAGAGTTGAAATTCCGCCACATTAATTTGGTATGGGGAAAGATCATCTTTGATAAATACGGCCTTCAAAATCCCAAGAATTAGCAGATAAGCAAATAGAATTCCTGGGGGATGCCCCCCATTGGTTTTTACCTTTCCTTCTCCCTAAACAGTTGACAGCAATTCTGTTCACTTCAGGCAAGGGAGGGGTTAATTGAGTTTGCCCGTCTAAAGGGGCAGAGAAATGGTGCAAGCCGGAGGCAATGTATAATGATTTGCTCTCAGTTTGTGGATACATTCATATCTACATCAAAAATAGGTAGTTCTATTATTCTTATTTATGCAGCTTTTCTACATAAGCCCAACTGAATGATTTCATGCTCCCCATTTTCCCATCTGTCTGTCAGCATAACAACATTATAGATTTTTGAAAGATTTTTTTTAAGGAAAGGTTTTTAAGAATTCCAAATAATACAAAACAGACATCTTGTAACTTGCATGAAACACTCTTTATTTGGCTGCAGAAACACACAAGCTGTGAAATGAACACAAAGACAGCAGCAGTGGGAGTCACCATATTCCAATTATACTAAATTCCCCTAGAGTTATTAATTAGTAGTGGAAAAATCATTCAGTTAATCAGTTATTATTATTGTGGAAAACACATTCAACGAGTTTTATTTAAGTAAATATTTATGTATTAGTGGAAACATCATTCAGTTAACGAGTTATTAATTAGTAGTGAAAAACATAATTTAGTTAACGAGTTATTAATTAGTAGTGCATTCATCATTCAGTTAACAATTATTAATTAGTAGCAACACATTAAGTTAACAAGTTAACAATTATTAATTTGTTGTGGAAAAACATTCATTATCAGTTTAATTAGTAGTGCAACAGTTGAGTTATTAATTAGTAGTGGAAACATTCAGTTAACATGCATCATCATTCATTTATCAAGTTATTAATTAGCAGTGCAAACATCATTCAGTTAACGAGTTATAAATTGGTAGTGGAAAACATCATTTAGTTAACGAGTTATTAATTAGTAGTGGAAAACATCATTCATTTATCAAGTTATTAATTAGCAGTGCAAACATCATTCAGTTAACGAGTTATTAAATGGTAGTGGAAAACATTCATTTAGTTGACAAGTTATTGATTAGTAGTGGAAAACATCATTCATTTATCAAGTTATTAATTAGCAGTGCAAACATCATTCAGTTAACGAGTTATTAATTAGTTGTTGAAACATCATTTAGTTAACGAGTTATTAATTAGTAGTGAAATGCATCATTCTTTATCGAGTTATTAATAAGCAGTGTAAACATCATTCAGTTTAACGAGTTATTAATTAGTTGTAGAAAACATCATTCTTTTATCAAGTTATGTATTAGCAGTGCAAACATGATTCAGTTAACGAGATTATTAATTAGTTGTGTGCAAAACATTATTCAGTTAACGGTTATTAATTAGTAGTGGAAAACATCATTCATTTATCAAGTTATTAATTAGCAGTGCAAACATTATTCAGTTAACGAGATATTTATTAGTTGTGCAAAAACATCATTTAGTTAAAGAGTTATTAATTAGTAGTGGAAAACATCATTCATTTATCAAGTTATTAATTAGCAGTGCAAACATCATTCAGTTAACGAGTTATTAATTGGTAGTGGAAAACATCATTTAGTTGACAAGTTATTGATTAGTAGTGGAAAACATCATTCATCAAGTTATTAATTAGCAGTGCAAACATCATTCAGTTAACAAGTTATTAATTAGTTGTGCGAAACATCATTTAGTTAACGAGTTATTAATTAGTAGTAAAATGCATCATTCTTTATCGAGTTATTAATAAGCAGTGCAAACATCATTCAGTTATTGATTAGTATTGGAAAACATCGTTCATTTATCAAGTTATGTATTAGCAGTGCAAACATCATTCAGTTAACCAGTTATTAATTAGTTGTGCGAAACATCATTTAGTTAACGAGTTATTATTAGTAGTGAAATGCATCATTCTTTATCGAGTTATTAATAAGCAGTGCAAACATCATTCAGTTAACGAGTTATTAATTAGTTGTAGAAAACATCATTCTTTATCAAGTTATGTATTAGCAGTGCAAACATGATTCAGTTACCGAGATATTAATTAGTTGTGCAAAACATTATTCAGTTAACGAGTTATTAATTAGTAGTGGAAAACATCATTCATTTATCAAGTTATTAATTAGCAGTGCAAACATCATTCAGTTAATGAGTTATTAATTGGTAGTGGAAAACATCATTCAGTTAGCGAGTTAATTAGTAGTGCAACCATCATTCATTTAACGAGTTATTAATTAGTAGTAGACAATTAAGTTAACAAGTTATTAATTAGCAGTGTAAACATCATTCATTTATCAAGTTAATTAGCAGTGCAAAAATCATTCAGTTAACGAGTTATTAATTAGTTGTGGAAAACATCATTTAATTAATGAGTTTTTAATTAGTAGTGGAAAACATCATTCATTTATCAAGTTATTAATTAGCAGTGCAAACATCAGTTAACGAGTTATTAATTGGTAGTGGAAAACATCATTAAGTTAACGAGTTATTAATTAGTAGTGGAAAACATCATTCATTTATCAAGTTATTAATTAGCAGTGGAAACATCATTCAGTTAACGATTATTAATAAGTTGTGGAAAACATCATTCATTTATCAAGTTATTAATTAGCAGTGCAAACATCATTCAGTTAACGAGTTATTAATTAGTTGTGGAAAACATCATTCATTTATCAAATTATTAATTAGCAGTGCAAACTTCATTCAGTTAACGAGTTATTAATTGGTAGTGTAAATAATCATTTAGTTAACGAGTTTTTAATCAGTATTGGAAAACATCATTCATTTATCAAGTTATTAATTAGCAGTGCAAACATCATTCAGTTAAGGTGTTATTAATTGGTAGTGAAAAACATCAGTCAGTTAACGAGTTATCAATTAGCAGTGGAAACATTCAGTTACCAATTCATTAATTAGTAGTCAAAACATTGATATGAGTCATTAGTGATCGAAACATCATTCATTTATCAAGTTATTAATTAGCAGTGTAAACATCATTCAGTTAACGAGTTATTAATTGGTAGTGGAAAACATCATTTAGTTAACGAGTTATTAATTAGTAGTGGAAAACATCATTCATTTATCAAATTATTAATTAGCAGTGCAAACATCATTCAGTTAACGAGTTATTAATTAGTTGTGTGAAACATCATTTAGTTAACGAGTTATTAATTAGTAGTGAAATGCATGATTCTTTATCGAGTTATTAATAAGCAGTGCAAACATCATTCAGTTAACGAGTTATTAATTGGTAGTAGAAAACATCATTTAGTTAACGAGTTATTAATTAGTAGTTGAAAACATCATTCATTTATCAAGTTATTAATTAGCAGTGCAAACATCATTCCGTTAACGAGTTATTAATTGGTAGTGGAAAACATCATTCAGTTAACGAGTTAATTAGTAGTGCAACCATCATTCATTTAACGAGTTATTAATTAGTAGTAGACAATTAAGTTAACAAGTTATTAATTAGTAGTGTAAACATCATTCATTTATCAAGTTAATTAGCAGTGGAAAAATCATTCAGTTAACAAGTTTTTAATTAGTTGTGGAAAACATCATTCATTTATCAAGTTATTAATTAGCAGTGCAAACATCATTCAGTTAAGGAGTTATTAATTAGTTGTAGAAAACATCATTCTTTTATCAAGTTATTAATTAGCAGTGCAAACATGATTCAGTTAACGAGATATTAATTAGTTGTGCACAACATTATTTCAGTTAACGAGTTATTAATTAGTAGTGAAAAACATCATTCATTTATCAAAGTTATTTTATTAGCATTGCAAACATGATTCAGTTAACGAGTTATTAATTGGTAGTGGAAAACATCATTCAGTTAACGAGTTATTAATTAGTAGTGGAAAACATCATTCATTTATCAAGTTATTAATTAGCAGTGCAAACCATCATTCAGTTAACGAGTTATAAATTGGTAGTGGAAACATTCATTTAGTTTAACGAGTTATTAATTAGTAGTCGGAAAACATCATTCATTTATCAAGTTATTAATTAGCAGTGCAAACATCATTCAGTTAACGAGTTATTAATTGGTAGTGGAAAACATCATTTAGTTGACAAGTTATTGATTAGTAGTGGAAAAACCATTTATTTATCAAGTTATTAATTAGCAGTGCAAACATCATTCAGTTAACGAGTTATTAATTAGTTGTAGAAAACATCATTCTTTATCAAAGTTATGTATTAGCAGTGCAAACATGATTCAGTTAACGAGATATTAATTAGTTGTGCAAAACATTATTCAGTTAACGGGTTATTAATTAGTAGTGGAAAACATCATTCATTTATCAAGTTATTAATTAGCAGTGCAAACATCATTCAGTTAACGAGATATTTATTAGTTGTGCAAAACATCATTTAGTTAAAGAGTTATTAATTAGTAGTGGAAAACATCATTCATTTATCAAGTTATTAATTAGCAGTGCAAACATCATTCAGTTAACGAGTTATTAATTGGTAGTGGAAAACATCATTTAGTTGACAAGTTATTGATTAGTAGTGGAAAACATCATTCATCAAGTTATTAATTAGCAGTGCAAACATCATTCAGTTAACAAGTTATTAATTAGTTGTGCGAAACATCATTTAGTTAACGAGTTATTAATTAGTAGTGAAATGCATCATTCTTTATCGAGTTATTAATAAGCAGTGCAAACATCATTCAGTTAACGAGTTATTAATTAGTTGTAGAAAACATCATTCTTTTATCAAGTTATGTATTAGCAGTGCAAACATGATTCAGTTACGAGATATTAATTAGTTGTGCAAAACATTATCAGTTAACGAGTTATTAATTAGTAGTGGAAAACATCATTCATTTATCAAGTTATTAATTACAGTGCAAACATCATTCAGTTAATGAGTTATTAATTGGTAGTGGAAAACATCATTCAGTTAGCGAGTTAATTAGTAGTGCAACCATCATTCATTTAACGAGTTATTAATTAGTAGTAGACAATTAAGTTAACAAGTTATTAATTAGCAGTGTAAACATCATTCATTTATCAAGTTAATTAGCAGTGCAAAAATCATTCAGTTAACGAGTTATTAATTAGTTGTGGAAAACATCATTTAATTAATGAGTTTTTAATTAGTAGTGGAAAACATCATTCATTTATCAAGTTATTAATTAGCAGTGCAAACATCATTTAGTTAACGAGTTTTAATTAGTAGTGGAAAACATCATTCATTTATCAAGTTATTAGTTAGCAGTGCAAACCTCATTCAGTTAACGATTTATTAATTAGTTGTAGAAAACATCATTTTATCAAGTTATGTATTAGCAGTGCAAACATCTTTCAGTTAACCGAGTTATTAATTAGTAGTGGAAAACATCATTCATTTATCAAGTTAATTAATTAGCAGTGCAAACATCAGTTAACGAGTTATTAATTGGTAGTGGAAAACATCATTAAGTTAACGAGTTATTAATTAGTAGTGGAAAACATCATTCATTTATCAAGTTATTTAATTAGCAGTGGAAACATCATTCAGTTAACGATTATTAATAAGTTGTGGAATACATCATTCATTTATCAAGTTATTAATTAGCAGTGCAAACATCATTCAGTTAACGAGTTATTAATTAGTTGTGGAAACATCATTCATTTATCAAATTATTAATTAGCAGTGCAAACTTCATTCAGTTAACGAGTTATTAATTGTAGTGTAAATAATCATTTAGTTAACGAGTTTTTAATCAGTATTGGAAACATCATTCATTTATCAAGTTATTAATTAGCAGTGCAAACATCATTCAGTTAAGGTGTTATTAATTGGTAGTGAAAAACATCAGTCAGTTAACGAGTTATCAATTAGCAGTGGAAACATTCAGTTACCAATTCATTAATTAGTAGTCAAAACATTGATATGAGTCATTAGTGATCGAAACATCATTCATTTATCAAGTTATTAATTAGCAGTGTAAACATCATTCAGTTAACGAGTTATTAATTGGTAGTGGAAAACATCATTAGTTAACGAGTTATTAATTAGTAGTGGAAAACATCATTAATTTATCAAATTATTAATTAGCAGTGCAAAACATCATTCAGTTAACGAGTTATTAATTAGTTGTGTGAAACATCATTTAGTTAACGAGTTATTAATTAGTAGTGAAATGCATCATTCTTTATCGAGTTATTAATAAGCAGTGCAAACATCATTCAGTTAACGACTTATTAATTAGTTGTAGAAAACATCATTCTTTTATCAAGTTATGTATTAGCAGTGCAATCATGATTCAGTTAACGAGATATTAATTAGTTGTGCAAAACATTATTCAGTTAACGAGTTATTAATTACTAGTGGAAAACATCATTCATTTATCAAGTTATTAATTAGCAGTGCAAACATCATTCAGTTAACGAGTTATTAATTGCTAGTGGAAAAACATCATTAATTTATCAAGTTATTAATTAGCACTGCAAACATCAGTTAACAAGTTATTAATTAGTTGTGGAAAACATCATTTAGTTAACGAGTTTTTAATTAGTAGTGGAAAACATCATTCATTTATCAAGTTATTAATTAGCAGTGCAAACATCGTTCAGTTAAATAGTTATTAATTGGTAGTGAAAAACATCAGTCAGTTAACGAGTTATCAATTAGTAGTGGAAACATTCAGTTACCAATTCATTAATTAGTAGTCGAAACATTGATATGAGTTATTAGTGATCGAAACATCATTCAGTTAACGATTTATTAATTAGTACTGAAATGCATCATTCTTTATCGAGTTATTAATAAGCAGTGCAAACATCATTCAGTTAACGAGTTATTAATTAGTTTGTAGAAAACATCATTCTTTTATCAAGTTATGTATTAGCAGTGCAAACATGATTCAGTTAACGAGATATTAATTAGTTGTGCAAAACATTATTCAGTTAATGAGTTATTAATTAGTAGTGGAAAACATCATTCATTTATCAAGTTATTAATTAGTAGTGCAAACATCATTCAGTTAACGAGTTATTAATTGGTAGTGGAAAACATCATGTAGTTAACGAGTTAATTAGTAGTGCAACCATCATTCATTTAACGAGTTATTAATTAGTAGTAGACAATTAAGTTAACAAGTTAATAATTAGTTGTGGAAACATCTATCAGTTAACGAGTTATTAATTAATAGTGGAAAACATCATTCCGTAACCGAGTTATTACTTAGTAGTGGAAACATCATTCAGTTAATGAGACATTAATTAGTAGTGCAAACATCATTTAGTTAAAAAGTTTATAATTAGTAGTGGAAAAATCACACAGTTAACGAGTTGTTAATTAGTTGTGGAAAACATTCAGTTAACGAGTTATTAATTAATAGGGCAAACATCATTAAGTTAACAAGTTCTTATTAGTAGTGGAAACATTAAGTTAACGAGTTATTAATTAGTAGTGGAAACATCATTAAATTAACAAGTTCTTATATCTATTTAAAGATGTTGGAAAAATGTGTTAAAACAAATTAATAAATCTAATGTACAACACGGCATTTGCTGTGAATAAAACATAAAAGCTCGAGGCAACACTGATATTTCCATAATTCTGTTCATGACCCTCACATCCCCTGACTTCAAATTAAGATAGGTGCCTCTTCCATTGACTTATACAAAATATTAAACATGATGCATTGTTATCCTGCAGTCTTTCAAATACAAAACACTTCTTTGTGGTAGTAGAGGGAGATCACTAAGAAACACGGCAGTGCACATTTCCAAGTAACAATTGCTTGACAACTGATTTCAATTAAAAATGCCATAGCAGTCAATGGAGTGGACTTTAAGCAATTAGAGACCTGCCTCCTGAGCTAATAAATATTGAAGGTGCCTGAAAATGTCCCATGGGCCAGTGCCCAAACAATAAACGTTTGCATAACAAGGCTTTTGCTGCCAAAGAATAATTCATTTTCACCTTTTGGTCAAACTATCTACTAATGCACACAAAAACAATTTCACCTTTCATATTTACTCAACACAGACTTTTCATTTATTTACATTTACTTGGAAATGTATCCCTGGCCTCCCCACCTACTAAGTAAAGGCTGACATATTGCCTGAGTCCTTGTGAAATTAAATGAAGACAGGGTAGGACTGAGCTGGCGGGACATTGGGAAAAACTGGCCCTCATGGCCCAGACCCGCTCCCTGATCTGTCCGGCCCCCAAAGTGAAATATTGATATGCGGTGCCCATGTTTGAGTGCAGTTTGCTCATGAGCACTGTGCTGGCCCCAGAAGTTTGGAACCCGGGGTCCCCAATTATGTCTTATAAAGGTCCATATAAAAGACAGAGAGTTATTTTCAATGTATCCCATTAACACTTATACAGATTTGTCATGCAGTTAAATGTATTTCTGACTGCCCAGCATTATCTTCTGGTGTGCCTTTGGTGCCTCATTCACACACGGATTGTATACATTGTACTGTATGCAAGGTTCCAAATAATGGATGGCAGGGCTGTGTTTCATAAGAAGGTAAACAACTCAAAAGAAACCAACTGGTGTGTCTATCCTCACACCATCTATTGTATTTAAATGATCTCCACAAAAAGATAAACCACAATATTGGTGAAATGCATTCTTTAAGAGGTGGTTCACCTTCAAACAACTAGTTGTTTTCAGATAGATCACCAGATAAAACTACTTTTTTTCAATGACTTTCCATTTTCTATGTGTAATAATAAGCAAAAATGCCTGTTTGCGCCTATGTCCACAACGCATCAAGTTTCAGTGACCACCACAAGAACATAAAGAAATATCGAAACCTCAAAAAGACACCCTCTGCATTTAGACGCATTTTTTTTTTTTTAGCGACCATAACTCTACATACATATTTAAAAGCAATACAATGGACAAAAAATAAGAAAACATGAAATACAATAAACTATTAGCAAAAACATACCCATGAAAACAGAAATTGCAAGAGATAAATCCGATACAATAATGACAATATTGTACATTTTTGGTCATGTGCAAAAAAAGATATGGATGTAGACCAAGCGCAACACTATTTCAAGTCACACGTGAAAAAAATTATCAGCGGGTCCCTCTAAGTTTAATAATAAGCAACAATGCCTATTTGCACCTAGGTCAATACGCATCAAGTTTCAGTGACCACCACAAGAACTTAAGGAATTACAGAAACCTCAAAAAGACACCCTCTGCATTTAAACGCATTCTTAGTGACCAGAATTCTACATACATATTTGAAAGAAATAAACTGGACAAAAAATAAGAAAACATGAAATACAATGAACTATTAGCAAAAACATACCCAAGAAACAGAAATTCCAAGAGATAAATCCAATACAATAACGACAATATTGAACATTTTTGGTCATGTGCAAAAAAAGATGTGCATGTAGACCAAGCGCAACACTATTTCAAGTCATAAGTGAAAAAAACTTGTCAGCAGGTCCCTTCGTATTGCTCCATGATGATCCTAGAGCAAACGAAAGGGCCAGGGAGCAACCTGTGTGCCAAGCAAATGCCCCAGACACACATGTTGCCCCCACTGACGCCACCTCTCTCCGCCTCTGAATGTAGGGTTGCCACCTTTCTTCCATGGGGAACCTGGCAGGGGGCGGGCCGGTGAAGTCGGGGTGTGGGACGGATGATGTTGGGGGCAAACGCCGGATAACGTCGAGGGCAGGGAGGTGATGTTGGGGGGCGGGCCAGATGACGTCAAGGGTGGGCCGGTGACGTGTCGATCAGTGATTGCCTGATCACCATGTCATTCACTTCAATGTCCTGTCTGGATTTGGAAATCCGGAAAGGCACTTTTCACCCGGGAAGCCCGTCCAAGAACTGGGCTGTGCGGGTGAAATCCAGAAAGGTGGAAACCCTACCAGTATGTGTTATAATAAGCAAAAATGCCTGTTTGCTCCTAGGTCCACATGCATCAAGTTTCAATGACCACCACAAGAACATAAAGAAATACAGAAACCTCAAAAAGACACCCTCTGCATTTAGACACATTCTTAGCGACCATAACTCTGCATACATATCTGAAAGCAATAAACTGGACAAAAAATAAGAAAACATGAAATACAATAAACTTTTAGCAAAGGCATACCCATGAAACAGAAATTGCAAGAGATAAATCCAATACAATAACGACAATATACTACATTTTTGGTCATGTGCAAAAAAAGATGTGGATGTAGACCAAGCGCAACATTATTTCAAGTCAGACAAAAAATAAGAAAACATGAAATGCAATAAACTTTTAGCAAAAGCATACCCATGTCAGAAATATCAAGAGATAAATCCAATACAATAATGACAATATTGAACATTTTTGTGCAAAAACTAAGAGGATGTAGACCAATCACAGCACTAATTCAAGTCACAAGTGAAAAAAATTGTCAGCGGGTCCTTTTGCATTGCTCCATGAAGATCTTAGAGCAAAGAAAGGACCAGGGAGCAACCTGTGTGCCAAGCAAATGCTTTTGATAGTAAACGTTGCTGACCCCTGAACTAGACCAAAGACATAAACACTAATTCATATTGCCATATTTTCAGCACAGACGCAGCCCTATTAGAAAATTGTATCACAGTGATGTATCTGTTTCCACGCTGTTCAGCACCAAATGGGAGGATGCTTTTGAATTTTAAAGATAGCTGCTACATTCTGTAGAATATCAGCATAATCCAGTTCTTTTAGGGTCACTCTCCTCCAATGCCACCCCTACCTGCCCATGCATGGTCTTGACTAATGCTATACAAGCTATACACATCATAGGCTGCAATGCTACAAACCATTAAAAATACTACAAACTTTTAAAACATCTCAAAACAAAGATATAAACACTGCAGATCAACTGTATTACATCAACAGAGATGTAGAACTGCAAGATCAAACAGGGTGCAGCTGCAGCATCTACACAGTTCTGCACTATTGTCCCCTCCAAGGGTCTAAATTGACTCGTAAACAATCCATAAAGGCTGACAAATTTAGGCTCAGTTACTACACCTCTATGCTGTAATGCTCCATAAGTAGAGAATATATACATACCAACAGCCTACACATAAAAAAAAACACTAAAAACAACTACATCATAAACTGAACACCTATCATAAACTTGCTACCACCACTACAAAAAAACTTTACTGAGCAAGAATGATTTTGCATAAATCCTGGGGGTGGGGGGTATGCATAGCCGTTGTGCCATACATAAACATGCCCCTCAAATATTCTAATATTAAACAAAATAAAGTGTACAATATATAAAAATATATGCATTGGCATTACTCCCACAGCTAAACAGAAATAAAATCACATTGCAATATATTTGACATTTAAATTCTCTCTCAAAAAAGCAGTATCACCATTTATCGTAAGCACTCACACTTTACCAGATTTGTATATACATCTCTAGCAATATAGAGATAAATAGAGAAAAAGATAATAAAGCATTAAATGCACTAAAATAAAGTTTGCCATACATCACTAGTTCTGTGTTCACACATATACAATTTTTAGGATATTAAATATTAAGATTTTAAATCTATTTACTCTTCAATAAATACATAATGTGTTGTTTTTTGATTTAGAGGCAAATAGAAAAGGAACTTCCCTGCTCTCCATTTACCTATGCAGCATTATCAAATAATCTCTGTTTTAAACATTTAATAAATATGCACATGAAAATGCCAGCAAGTGAATAAAGAGTGAATCCGTGGGATTCCATCGTTGGGGCACAGAGCGCATTACGTTTTTTTGAAATTTGGCTTTTTGTCGCCTCTGGTAACTTGCGGGGCAATGCGGTCTAAGACAAGGCTTTCTCCTTGCCTCATGGCAGGCACCCACTGGAAATGACAGGCACCTAAATGCCCGTACAGCACTAAGGCCTTTGGTATTTGCTCTCAGGGCAGAACACTGGCAGACAGAATGCTCCTCTCTACCTGTCACTGCGCCTAATACTAATGACAAGCCTGTAATTGAACACAGATGAGATGGAACAGTGACAGGAGCACCCCAACCAAAACACTAGCTTGAAAGCTTGAGCACTGAGATCTGTCTGTCACTGTTCTGTATGCGTTCACTACAGACCTAGTTGATGATTAGTATAAGGAGCAGTAAGGAGTAGTCACAAGTGGAGAAGGGGCACTGTCCTCTGCCTCAGCTGCAAACAAAATGTGCTGTGTGCCAGGGGCCTAGTGTGTAAGTACCTAAAATAACAATTTCTGAGTGAGCTGCCACTGCTGCTTTGGGGCCAGATAACATTTTTAATAATTCTGACTTACCTTGCCATGTATTTTTGTCTGAGGCGTTATCCTTTTCCTCTGGAATGAACGAGCCTTTACTAGCAGCAGTAGCTGTAGGGGTAAAAAAAATAAATTAACACAAAATTTTTTTTTTTTTCAATATAAAAAGAGTAAACTGCATCAGAGCACATTCTAGTAGCAACCAATCAAAATCTTCCTTATAGTAGACGGATCAGAACTATTTCCTTATTGTTATTATATATATATATATATATATATATATATATATATATATATAGATATAGATATATATATTCAGAGGACATACCATGTGACAGATTAGGGCATTTCTATTTCTAAAGCCCATCTTCAACACACAACCACTGCTTTTATAATAACCCTGACATTTCTCATATATATCATGCAGCACCTTATGCATCTATGGCAATCCCTATAAACTAGCTACAGTAATAGTGATATTCATAACTATGTAAATATAATGCCAACACTCCTACATATATACGCACAGATATTATTTCCCAACCATGCACAGAAGGTGGTCCATGCTACTTGTTGCTCAACCCAGAATTTAAGCACGCTGGGGAACACGCTGCAAACCAGCAAACCTGATTTCTCCTGCCAACGGAAATAATTGTCATCACTATCTGCTGGGCAGCTCAGCCCAGAAATTAGGCATAATTTAGTTAAACAAAAAGTTAACCTTGATTGTTATGTGTATTTTGTCAACCCTTGCTGCTATAACTATAAAAAGATACTATCTCACCTTCCTGCCATTATTGGGAATTTTATTGGAATTAAAATAATAAATAATAAAAATTAATCATTACAGAAAAAAATCAAACAAAACTGATAGCATCAATTAACAAAGCACCAAATCCTTATATTAACCCATCCTACTGATTTCTCCTGCCAACGGAAATAACTGTCATCACTATATGCTGGGCTACTAGCTACAATAATAGTGATATTAATAATATGTAAATATAATGCCAACACCCCTACACATACTCACAGATATTATTTCCCAACAAGACATAGAAGATAGACACATGCTACTTGTTGCTCAACCCAGAATTTAGCCACGCTGGGGAACATGCTGCAAACCTGATTTCTCCTGCCAATTGAAATAACTGTTATCACTGCTGGGCAGGTCAGCCCAGAAATTAGGCATAATTTAGCAAAACAAAAAGTTAACCTTGATGGTTATGTGTATTTTGTCAACCCTTGCTGCTATAACTATAAAAAGATTCTATCTCACCTTCCTGCCATTCTAAGTACTCAGACTGCTGCTCCCGACCTTGCTTACTTTTCTTTCTCACTCTCAATTTTCAGTTTCCCCACTGGGCTCCTTTTCCTTTCCCCTTTCCCTTTTCTCCATACCCACCACCTTTCAGTCGTCCCCTCCGCTGCCTTCATTCCTGCCATTATTGGGGTATGTGCTGCTGTCTGCTGCCCACTAGTCAGACCACACAACCAGCAATCCATCTTCAACTAACTGTCATCACTGTCTGCTGAACAGATTACCCCAGAAGTTAGGCACAATTCTGTTAATCAAAAATATAACCTTGATGATCATATTTTCTCAACCCTTGCTGCAATATACAGGTAACTATAAAAAGATAATATCTCACCTTCCTGCCATTATTGGGGTACATGCTACAGGATACTAGCGAGACCACACAACCAGCAGTCCATCCTCCTGATTCCTCCTTCCAACTGAACTAACTGTCATTGCTGTGGGCGTGGCTTCAGAAAGGAGGACTTCCTCCTTCCAACTGACCTAACTGTCATTCCTGGGGGTGTGGCTTCAGAAGGCTGTGTGCATTGGCTGGTACAGCACGTGGCCAGAGAAAGTTGTACTGAATAAAAAGGGCACCCCATATTAACCCTTGGTTCCCATGCCCATTTGCAGCTATACCAGTGAATCATATTCACACATGACTAGAAACCACTTGCCTGACATATTGAGCCCATCCCTGACACACACCCCTCAACTAAACGTCTGTACAAAGCAGGGAGAGCAATAGCAATATGTAAGGATATCATCACATGTACAAATGTAACACAGCTGTACTGTACCCTGGTCCCTGAAACACAAAACTGCCTTCAAAATTGTTCATCTATTTTCCCATCAGCATACCTGGCTCGGCAAGTTTGTCAAACAAGTTCTATGTCAGCTGCTGGCTCCGCGGGCCAATAGAAAACAGGGGGTGTGGCTTTGCATAACGCAGCGCCGCCCCCTTTCACTGGTTTTCAAGCCGCTGTCCCTAAGTTACTCCTTCACTAAGCAGCACTTGTTAACTACAACTCCCAGCTGCCTCAGCAATTCATTTGCTGTTTTACGTACTCCCCTTGGCAAGAACTAGAAAGTCCTGAGAACTCCACCCCCATGTCTCCCATGTGTCACGTGTATAAGGCAGTACAGTCAGTGTCTCTGTGGGGACAGCTTCCAGTAACACTCATTTCACCTGCAAAACATCTGCCTCCCTAAGGTTAGCTCTCCCCAATGTTAACATTCAATTATTCACACTGATTATTCCCTCGCTCCCTGTGTCATCCCTTATTTCTACTCTCTGCCCTGCGGCACCGCCCCTAACTCCGCCCACCTCTATCATCCCTCCCCATATGCTTCATGCACCCTCCTCTCCCTCCTTCTAAGTTACTTGTATGTCCTGGGGACAGTTGTCTTTAATCCTACCTGAGGTATAGACATCTGCAGGCTCCTCCATGTCATTTCTCCTGCACGATATGTTTTCCCCTTCATAAGCCGTTTTTGCTTTCCCTGTTGACAGAAAGTCCCGCCCCACCATGGCTACAGCCAATCAGAATCGATAGAGGGCAGTCCGTTTTGATTGGCTCGTCTGCAACAGCAATAATGGAATACTGCTTGCTCATTGGATTACATAAATGTTCCCACCCTCTGCTGGAAGGCGATTGGCTGAGAGCTGCTAGGGCGGGGAATCTGAGTCATATAGTTTAGATGCCAATGAGGGCAGGAATACTGGATGCTGCAAGTAAGTTGAAGGAAGCCTGACACCTGACTTAGATGTAGAGATCATGGAGGGGGTAAGATCCAATGGAATAGGGCAGATACATGACTAAATGCTAACGTTGGGGAGGTGGGAATTGTGACAGAGGGAGAGAGCCTGTAGCACATACGTTTTTCCTGAGTTCATCCTAAAATGGACTGTATTGACAGACGAGCTGCGCCAGTTTCTGTGTTTTGCTGCTGTCCTTGGCATGATGTTTGTTTCCAAATTGGGATATTGTAAAAATGGCAAGTTCTGTGGAATTTCTAGTGTTCTTTGCTTTCCTATTCGGCGAGTCATGCAGTCGTTTTAACCCTTTCACTACCAGAGGATTTGGGAAGTTTTTTTTGTACTTTTGTGTAATTACAAATTTATAGCAATCTATTCTTAATGTCTAAAAAATGGGAAAGTCAAAATATTTGACTTAATATAACCACCTATCAGAAACCATTTATTTTATACATGAAAATACAATTGTATACAATCTGTCCCATGACTCCCAAATGCTTCAATAAAAAAGATGTTGTTTTGTGGAAAGTTCTGACTTGAATGTCAAAAGCAACAGCAGTACTTTACTAAAGGCCAAGAGCGCTGCTCCAGAAATCTGCAGACTTCAGAAATATAAAACTAACAGTAGGTTACCCTTAGGAAACTGGACATTTTTGGAAAAAAAATATGACTAATCTAAAATGGGTAAATATGTCTTTCTACTCCTAAATTACCAAGTTTCAATGCTTTCCTAAAATTATCAGCTTTTATAAAAAAGAATTGGAAACCTTGAAAATATCCTCAAAGCTTCCAATTCAGAGGATCTTATCTCCTACAGGTCAACAATTAATGCATAGGCTTACCTAGGCTATAGGGGCCCGTGGGGCTTTTTAAGTTATTGTTTTCTTTAAAAAATATATATATTTTTGCTGTGCTGGCTGGATCGGAGAAGATTAAGCAAAACAGCAAGGCACATAAGTGCAGCTTTATAGAGACTCACACAAAGTACAGGCACTGACATGCTTTGCCTAATCTTCTCCCAGCTAGCCAGAAAGCAGGTACTGGCCGTGCACAAGGGCAGCATGGCACCCGACCAGGCCCAGTAGCAGCTGCAAGCCTGCAGCACAGTTTAATATTTTTATAAAGCCGTACACATGGGGGGCAGCACGGCACTGCTGTAGGCCTGCTGCTGCAACACAGTAAACTATTTTTTAAAGAAAATAAAAATAATTGGAAAAAAATTCAGGCCTGGAAGCAAGTACCAGATGTACACAGGGGGGCAGTATAGCACTTGGCTAGACCCAGGCCCAGGGCAAAGTGCAGAAAAAAATACAAGATACTATAAAGCAAAGAAAAAACAAATAATAATTGAAAGCCAATGCTAGATGGGCCCATGCCCCTTATGTCTGCAGATACACTGTGCACCTGTGACCCTGGCTCAGCATTACAGATAAGGGCCCTGTGGAAACTGTAACCTAAGGGCCTCACATCTCATTAATCAGCCAGTGTGCATATTACATATATAAGTAAAAGTAAAAAAAAAAAAAGCAAGGCAACAAGTACTTTTTTGCGCGCGCGCGCATGTTGTACACTTGCTAAAGTTGTGTGAGTGCATATATAACTCTGTATACATGTGTGTGTGAGAGTTTATATGTGCCAAAGTGTGAATAAGTCTATAAATTAGAAAAAAGCTTGCATGAATGTGTGTTGTGTGTAAAATAGGTCTGCTGGAGGGAGACCTGTAGAAGGCTTGTAGAGTGTATCCAGTAGGAAATTATGGGGGGGGCTTCTAGAAAAAGGCAAAACAGCAGACATGTAATTGTCGTAAGTCTGCTGTTTAGAACCAATCCTCAGAAGATCAGGTCTAAGGATAAATTGCACGTGCACCTGGAGTTGTTCCCAGAGCCCTCTGCCAAGGTAGAGAATGCCAAGCACCGTCAGCACCAACCCCACCTGCGGCCAAACTTGTCAAATTTACCCCTCTCCACACCTTCCCAACTTGTAAAAACTTTCCTTCTGACTTTGCACAACTCGAGTTCCACCTGCACCCCCCTTCCCTGCAGACCGAACTTGTAACTGCCTCTGCACAACAAGTTCCCCCAGCACGTCACTCGCACCCCCAAACTTGTTGCATTAGCCAATTTGCCTCTGCACATTAATATCTTTATGTATTTAGATATAGAATTTGTGTGAAATATATTATTCTTTATTAAAGTAGGGTTGGATCTGTCCATTGGGTGTCTAGAGTGTGTATATTCTGGGACTTAGTTTGTATTAAAGAAGTGACTCATTCTAAGCCACTTTTCAATTGCCCTTTTTTTCTTTTTTATAGTTTTTGAATTATTTGCTTTCTTCTTCTGAATCTTTCCAGCTTTCAAATGGGGGTCACGAGGGCCAGAACTAGGTGTAGGCAGAAGAGGCACCTACCTAGAGCACATAAATACGGGGGAGCTGAGCAGGTACCTGTTAATGGGTCTTTGCCTACCACCAGTCACTCCCCTCTGTCCCTCTGCCTCCCCTCTGATGCACTTCCTCTGTCCTCCCCTCTGCCGCTTTCCCTTCGTTCACTCTACTCTCCTTATCCTCTGTCTATTTACCCCAGTTTACGGCACGTGGACGTTTACACGTGCCCACTGGTGAGGAGGGTGGTGGCCGCTTGGTTGCCTAGGGCTGCTGGACGGATTGGTCTGGCCCTGGGGGTCACGGATCACATATAAAATCAAATGCAAAATGTACAGTTATTGCTACTTTGTATTGCTGATCTTTCTAATTAGTCCCTCTCCTACCCATATTCCAGTCTTTGTAGATTAATTATTGCTAGGATAATTTGGACCCTAGCAACCAGATTGCTGAAACTGCAAACTGGAGAGCTGCTGAGTAAAAGCTAAATAACTAACAACACAAATAATAAATGGTTTTTAATTATTTGCAAATTGTCTCAGAATATCACTTACTGTGTAAAGTAAATGAACAACCGCTTTTACCTCTAGGAAATTTGCTCATGCTTACCAACCCCTTCGATGTTGCTCCCAGCAGGGGCGTAACTACCGGGGGCGCAGGGGGTGCAACTGGGCCAGGGCCCGCACCCCGCAGGGCCCCCCGGCAGATTGTGTGCGCCCGCACCAGGGCCCGCCCCCACCTACTTCCGTTACTGGCTCCCAGTAACCTCAAAGTAGGTGCTTATTACTGAATTCCATACTTGGAGGCAAGTTTTGGTTGTATAAAAACCAGATGTACTGCCAAAAAGAGCTTCCTGTAGTCTGCCAGTCCACATAGGGGCCACCAAATAGCCAATCACAGCCTTTATTTGGCATCCCCAGGGACTATTTTCATGTTTGTGTTGCTCCCCAACTCTTTTTATATTTAAATGTAAAAAAGGTTGGGGACCGCTGCTATAGGCAGTCACTATTTATCTGGTTGGTGTGGGCTGTTTGGGCCTCTGTGTACTTGAAATGACAGGTCTTTTTATAAATCCCACTCCAGGCCCTCCACAGCTACAGGGGTCATGACTGAAGAAGAAAAAAAGTATTGGTTCCTACACATGCATAGACTGTCCTGGACATAAGGGAATTCATACAGTTTTGTTTTTAGACATATATATATACGCATTTACTCTGTACAACCAATATGGAATGCAGGTGGTACAACTATCGGGATCCTAAAAAATTGATTTATAGTTTGGTTTATCAGAGGGGGGGGGCCCAGGTTTATACTGGGCAGTAGCTGGAAATGTGTGTTCAAAATTGTGATCCCACATGCATTATCCTGAACCAGGATACACACATGTACAACCACAGGCACGCGCACGCACAAGAGCACATTGCCGGCAAGAGAGGACAAGGGTCATGACTAGGGGTAAGTGATTGTAGAGGTAAGTGCCTAGTGTCCCCCACCACTGTGCCCTAGGCAAATGCCTCCTCTGCCTACCCCTACTTCCGGCCCTAAATATGGGCAACGTGTAGTTTATGTAATGCAGTTTTTGTACTTTATTACACTTTAGTCACCCACGTCCCATTCTAATACCCACACTGTGCATTAAAATTATACGGGGACATATGCACAGCAATGCTATACCCAGACCAAAATCTCTGATACTATAGTATATGAACATCATTTTACAATTTGTGCTATCGGAAAGTAATATTCCATAAGCAAACACAAATTGACTGCTTTTTGCAATTGCAGGTATTTTCTGGATAACATGGGAAGATCTACGAGTGAGATCTACTTGAGTGGAAACCAAAGTCTTTTGAAGAATCCACCTGCATACACAGGTATGTAACAGATATAGTAATATTCATTATACAGAAATTAAAATTGAGAGAATTCAAGCTAGACAAAATAAATATACTCTGGGCCTGTGGAACACTGGGAAAAACCCCAGTAGGCCCCACATGCCCAGTACCTGCTCTTGGACCCGAATCTCACTCCCCAGACTTTCAAGTGGGAAAGTTAAGGAGTAGGTAGAAAATGATGAAGGGGACAGGGGGATGGGGAAGGTGGACTAGGGCCCTTGAAAGCACAACCCTGGTGAGCCCTGGACATCCCAGAATATCCTATATACAAAGTACTTTGTGTGTATCCAGAGATACAGTATTCTCATAACAGTAAAATAAACACATAAAGCAGGAATGTACTAAATGCAATCTAAATGTAGTCATTTTTTTGTGTGAGGGAATAGCGTGGTTGTTAACATGTTATTTAATACTGTAAGTGTAATCAGGCTGGAACTGTCAATGCACTGGAAGGTTTGATCTGCCTGGTTAGTGCATTTATACTACTAGTTAATATTTTCATTTGGTGTCGGACACATGCCACCTGCTGTGGTATATCCAGGCCCGGACTGGTAATCTGTCCTATCAGTGGGCCGATGCCTTATTAGATGCGGGCATCATGCGGCGCTGCACTTGTAAGCCGGGCCCCAAACGGAGAGGTGTCCTCCCCAGCTCTTTTCTGGATACAAAGACAGTGCCTTATTCCCTCCCCTTTATGACATGTGCAATGGAGTGTTTGGATCGGGCTTTCCCTATCATATCGGAGTCTCTACCTGCAGCGCTACATCATAGTCTTAAGAAGCAGGGTACGCGCCTCCTTTCTATTCGGGTGCGAGCAGTTGCTGTATTGTGGCAGTACACTGTGCACGCTGCTCTGATATCATGTGCCCCTCTTCCTCCTGCACAGACTGAAGCAAGCCCGGTTGCTAGGCTTGATTCTCCCTCTCCTGTCATAACTCATCTCTGCCTCCAGTAACTTGTATGTTGCTTTAAAGCTGCTAACAAAATCCACAAGAGTTCTGCAGTAGTTAGGAATGTGCCTGGTTATGTACTGTAAGGTCAATAGGAAGCCCAGCTGCTTTCACGTGCAGGGGAACTTTCTACTCACGATCTCTGGCTCTGAACTGCAGCAGTAGGAATTGTACTCCTAACAGTTCAAATCCAAGCACATTCTACAATAGTGGGAGCTGCCTGAAGATCCAAGTAAGTGGGGGCGAAATTAAGTACAACAGCAACTCTTTTTGCAAGTTGCAACTATGATCAGAACAGTGGACAAAACACATAATGAACAGGTTGAAACAAGCTTAATTCAGTCAATCAAAATATCCTAAGACGTTTGTAAGGGGCTTGTAGTACATTTCAGTGTAGTAGCTTGAGGACTTCTTGACCATCCTAGTTCTGACCATCAGAACTAGAATGAACCGGAACAACCAAAGAGTCATGGCAGGAATAGCTAAAAAAAAAAAATCTGCATGTGCACACTGGATACTGCCTTCTCTGTTGGCCTCACGTGAACCTGCTCTTCATAATCGAAGAGATAAGGACAGCTCCGAGAGAAAAGGAGGAGAGTTCCTCTTATTATTCAGAAACCACATTAAACTGAATGCAGGGACTAATGTATATTGTTCTGGGCCAGTGTATAGGGTATTTTTGAGTTAGAAAAAAAGGTTTACTTATTCTTGAAGCATGCTAAGAGTTTGACAGCTCCAGGGTTACCTGTCCCTGAGGAAGCCGTGCATTATGAAAGGGAAGGGCGCTGCAGAAGGGAGGTAGTTAGGGCTGCTGTAATAAACAGGCAAAAGGGGCATTTGCTTAGGGCCCACTAAATCAAGCGACCGCTGTGTTTCCAGGCATAAACTGTAAACTTCCATGAAATACAGTGGTGTGAAAAACTATTTGCCCCCTTCCTGATTTCTTATTCTTTTGCATGTTTTGTCACACAAAAGTTTCTGATCATCAAACACATCGTAAATAGCAAAGGGATAACACCAAGTAAAGACTACATGGAAATGCATGTGTGTGGTAAAGCTGAGGTTTGTTCTATGATTTGTGTGTGTGATATTAGGAGAAGAGGTAAGTGTGATCCTCCATGAAACTTTTGTGTGAGAGGAGGATGAGAGAGTTCTTTATATGCGTTGGGTGAATGCTGCATTAGGCTTCAGCCTAATAACTGCAATCAAGCGTGCGATAACTTGCAACGAGTCTTTACAGCACTGAGTGCCCACTCATCTTTGCAGATTGGTGAACAGCGATAGGTCTAGCTAGAAGCCGCGCTTGCAGCCACAAACCTCAAAGGATTCAGGTCAGGACTGACTAGCCCACTCCCAAGTTGGCTCATTGTGTCTTCAGCCATTCAGAGGTGGATTTGCTGGTGTGTTGGGTCAGTCCGCTGCAGCACGCCAAGATCGCTTGCGCGGTGAGGGAGATGTTGACGAACAGATGGCCGGGACATTCTCCTGGGCAGATTTTAACAGGAGGGGAGAGCTGAGGGTTTCCATCTATCACAGCAAGCTCTCCAGGTCCTGACAGCAGGCAAAACAACCCCAGACCATCACACTACCCCACCATGATTTTACTGTTGGGTATGATGTTCTTTTTCTTGAAATGCTGTGACCTACGCCAGAGAACAGGACGCGCCTCTCAAAAGTCAACTTTTGTCCGTCGCGCCACAAGGCCTCTCTCTAGTCTTGGCAATCATTGAGATGTTTTTTAGCAAAATTGAGACGAGCCTTAATGCTTTCTTCTGCTTAAAAGTGGTTTGCGCCTTGGAAATCTGCCACTGCAGGCCCGTTTTTTGCCCAGTCTCTTTCTTATGGTGTGGAGTCGTGAACACTCTCTCTTGTGAGGTGGTGAGGCAAGTAAGAGGCCGGTGCAGTTCGTTTAGATTGTTGTCCTGGGGTCTTTTGTGGACCTCGTCAGGATGAGTTGGTGTCTCTGCGCTCCTTGGTGGTAATTTTTTGGTGGTGTCGGCCGGCCACTTCCTGGGAAGGTTTCACCACTGATTCCATGTTTTTGCCATTGAGGAGATAATGGCTCTCAACGTGCGCTCGCCTGGAATGTCCCAAAGCTTTAGGAAGATCGGCGTTTTTAAACCTTATGAAAGTTGAACTCAGGGTGATAAAAACCACAGTTACATTATTTTTTAACGTAAGGGGGGCAATCACTTTTCTAACACCAGCCCATGTAGATAGTTTTTGGAGTTTTTTTTTCTGCCCTTTAATAACGGTGTAAACCTTCAGTTTAAGAAACTGCATTTGTGTTTTCAATTTATTGTTATCTTTGACTAATAGTTAGACAGTTTTTGATGAGCAGAGTAACATTTATGTGTGACAATAACATGCAAAAGAATTAAGAAAAATCAGGAAGCGGGCAAATAACTGTGAAATGTGAAAAATGTGATGTGTGTTAGTTTTATACATGTTGCTAGAGGGTCGTGATTGCACATTATAAAATAGGAATGGTTCCTGGTATCATTTTGGAATTATGCCACTTGGATTGTTCAAAATTCTAATATGAATTTCTGGGTATTTTACATAGTGAATTGCTTCCATATGTGTGATAATGCTTATTTTATTGGTTTTTTCTTTTTAGTGTATTCTCATAACTTTTCTTTGTTTTAGCCATTCTGTTTTTTTTTCCTTTGGCCCTTCTGACCCCCTCCCTTTGCCCTCCGCATGGGCTCCCCGTTTAATTATGTCAATCTGCCACATGGGGTTTGAATATCGTTGGTGTCCTAGCTATCTACATAAAGCCAGGACTCTACTGAGTTGTATGGAGTCCCAACAGGCAATTAGGCTAAGTTCCATAATGTCATGGTATATTGTCATGTTGTCTTTCAGAACTCGATTAATGATGAATGATCAAAGTGTCTTCAGGCCACTTTGTTTAATTTGGTTTTTCTTTAATCTAATTTGACTTTTCCAGTATACTCCACATATGTGTATTCTAACTTCAAAAAAAATAAAAAGTGTATAATTTAATATTGGGCATTGCCAGTTGCGACTAATATAACATGGAGGAGGCTACCAAAGTGTTCACCGGGGGGGGGGGGGCTTCAAAATTCCTTGCACGGGGGGGGTGGCAAACTCTAGATACACCACTGAAGGTGTCATTTAGTAGTGTATAGCGAAGCCATTACGCTTCCATAACACATAAAACAGTATAATCATATGTACTCCCCTTATTAAATTGTATAAGAATTAGTGGTCACCCGGAGTTAATCCGCCCTCATTCTTTTATTATGGTCACATACTCCCGGACATATCTAGAAACGGAGGAGGATACATATCCACTATATATATATATTGTATATATACATTTGAAATATGCGTGTGATGTTCATGTGGTGTTGTAACGTAAAAGACCAGCATCGCATTTATTGTGTGTCGGGCTGCTTATTTGTACTTCCCAGTCCGGCCCTGCGTATATATGCATTTTTGGCAATTCAAACTATCAGTAGATCCTTGGCGTAAAATATTAAGAGTGTTCCAATTTGTATGTAAGAAATTTATGTGGGATATAATGTGGCAAATTGGCGAATATTTTAGGTGATCTGCAGTAAATTGTCATAAAGAAACCACTGCCTTTAGGTTAGCTTTTTGAGTTCTTCGGAGATGGGTGTAATTTACAAAAAATTTATGGTTTTGCGGGGGTGCTTTTACTGTAGTTTGGAGCTTTCTGGATAACGGTCCCATACTTGTAAAGAGGGCTATTACCCAGCGTTCTATGAGGTTGCTGTTATTCGGTGTCACTTGGGAACTGGCTAAATGACAATGCCAGTTAATGTATTTCTTGTGTAGGTGAAGACAGCATTACAGCCATATGCAGACAGATACAATAAATTCATGACTGCATTAGATTATTTCCTTTAAGCACAATTTCCTTGGTTGAAAATATGAGAGGGACAGGCAGGCGAGGAATGTCTCTGAGGAGCACCCGTCCTCCAGGGGGCACTCGCATCCAAGTGGTTGGTGCCATGGACCCACGTGGGACAACCATTGAGGGGCTCGTTTTTATAGGTCAATGGGGAATGGTTCTGTGGTTGTTTTAATCAGGTAGGGTTGTTTTCTCCTATGAGTGTTAAACAAGCTTCACGTGGCAAGTGTTATTAGCATTTGTGCTCGACCCATCCTATAAGCAGCGCAACTAGTGGAGTATATTGGGTCGCGTGCGTATTTGGCTGGGAGTTACCCTTTACTTGAAAATAATATTAACTTTGGCGCTCAATTACAGAAAGGTCAGACTTGGTGTAATTACTCACAAGTCAGCTGCAGTTTGCAGCGCCAAATGTTTCCCAGTTAGTGGTCCCGAGTATATCTCCGTCGCTAGGTCATCCGGAAGTATGAAGTTTGTATCGAAAGTCAAAGCGTTTAGGGTAATCATACACTGGGGCATGAAATG
>NC_054381.1:55484592-55512192 GCF_017654675.1 Xenopus laevis | reverse complement strand
TGCTATCTGAAATATAAACACAATAAAAAAAAAGAGCCCAGTATCTCCCGCCACTTAAAAATAAATTACCCCTTTGGTTCCGCATGCCCATAATTTGCCAGCGTCTCTGCAAATGATACCTCCAACGGTGAGATCAATATCACAACATTTTAAGTCTGACTAGAATACCACGATTGCACTCTGGACTATTGAGCCACCCTGACACCACACAAAAAAACTTCTCCTACAAAACCCCTCTCAACCATACTAAACGTACCCGTCTGTGTACAAAAGCAGGTTGAACTGAAACTGAGATGCAAATTATAAGCAATTAGATTGTAAGGTAATCCAATCACCAGGTACAAATTGTTATGTTTTGTAACGAGCTATAGATTCTCATTGATGTTGTACTGGACCCTGTCCCTCCCTGCAAAACCAAACTTGCCTGCAAAATTATGTTCATCTTATCCCATCAGCGATCATAATACATACCTTGGCTCGGCATGCAGAAAGTTGTTCAGACAAGTTCTATGTCAGCTGCTGGGCTCCGCGTGTTACGATAGCAATTAGAAAACCAGCCGGAGGCTCAGTGAAGACGGGTCCTACAGTCTGAAATAATGATTGTGGGCTTATTGCATATACGCCAGATCAGTCCCGGCCGCCACCCTGTTTCAGCTGCGTTTTCAAGCCGCGCTTGTCCCCTAAGTAGTTACTCCTTTCACTACAGCAGCAACTTTGAACCAACTGCCCCAGCTGCCTCAGCAATTTTCATTTGCTGTTTTTACGTACCCCTTTTGGCAAGAACCTTAAGAAAGTCCTTGAGAAAACTCCACCCCCCATGTACTTCTTCCATGTTGTCCACGACGAGCGGTATTATATGGCCCAGACACGTATCAGATTGTTGTCTCTTCCCTGTCGGACAGTTCCAGTAACACTCCATTTCACCTGGCAAAACATCTGCCTCCCTGAAAGGCGTCTTAGCTCTCCCAATGTTATACATTTCAATATTCACACTGAATTATTCCTTCGCTCCCTGTAGGGTCATCCGTATTTCTTGCTACTCTTTGCCCTTGAGGCACCCGCCACCTAACCCCGCCCCACCTCTTCTCCCTCCCCATTATGCTCATGCACCCTCCTCTATCCCCTCCTTTCTAACGTTACTTGTATGCTCCGGGTGGACAGTTGTCTTTAATCCTACCTGATGGTATAGACATTCTGCAGGCTCCTCCATGTTCATTTCTCCTGGACGATATGTTTTCCCCTTCATAAGGCCGTTGTTTGCTTCCTGTTGACAGATAGTCCCCGCACGACCCCACCATGGCTACAGCCAATCAGAATCGAATAATTTGATTGTTACTGTCATCCATTATGACAATATGGATATAGTCAGTGTCAAACGTTCAATCTCGTGCGCATAAATATCTACTTTTTGGTATCTGAAAGGAGTGGTAGATGATGTGATCGATCGGCGGTATAATTTGTTTATTCCTGTGCCAGAAACTTATAACATCCTAACATTCCCTTACGGCGGTAAGGATTCGTAGACGATTTGACAGTAGTAGTAGGTACAGAATATATTTATAGATTGAACTGACTGAGATAGGAGGTGCAATAGCACCAATTTCCCACACACCATCACTAGCAAACAGGTCAGTTTGATTGGCTCTCTAAAACGCAATAATGAATACTGCTTGCTCATGGATTTCAATTAAATGTTCCCACCCTCGTGGAAGGGCGATTGGCTGAGAGCTGCTAGGGCGCCGGGGAAATCGAGTCATAAGTTTACGATGCCATATGAGCGGCAGGAATACTGGATGCTGCAAGTAAGTTGAAGGAAGCCTGACACCAGGACTTAGATTGTTAGAGATCATGAGAGGGCGGTAGATCCAATGGAATAGGGCAGATACATATGGACTAAATGCTACGTTGGAGGGACGGTGGAATTGTGACAGAGGTGAAGAGAGCCTGTAGCACTACGTAGCTCAATTCCTGAGTTCATCCTAAAAAGTGGAACTGTATTGACAGACGAGGGCTTGCCGGGCCAGTTTCTAAGATACTGTATTGTGGTTGCTGCTGTCCTGGCATATGATGTTTGTTTCCAAATGGGATATTGTAAAAAATGGCCAACGTTCTGTGGAATTTCTAGTGTTCTTTTGCTTTCCTATTCGGCGAGTCGTTTCACGTGCAAGTCGGTTAACCCTATTTCACTACAGAGGATTGGGAAGTTTTTTGTAACTTTGTTTCTCTTATGAATCTATGAATACCAAATTTTATTTAGCAATCTATTTCTTCAATGTCTACAAAAATTGGAAAAGTCAAAAATATTTTGACTTTAATATAACCCACCTATCAGAAACCATTATTTTATTGCAATTGGAAAATTAACATTGTATACAATTTGTCCCTATGACTCCCCAAATGGTCTATAAAAAAGATGTCGTTTTGTGGAAAGTTCTTGAAACTTTTTGCTATATTGTCAAAAAGCAACAGCAGTACTTTAGTAAAAGGCCAATGAGAATTATGCAGAACTCAGAATATAAAACAAACAGTAGATAGGTTACCACTTTAGGAAACTGGACATTTTTGGAACTTAAAATAGTAGACTAATCTAAAATGTGTAAATCATGTCTTTTCTACTCCTAAACTTACCCAAAGATTCAATGGCTTTCCTAAAATTTATTTCAGCTTTTATTAAATAAAAAAAAAAATTGGGAAACCTTTTGAAAAATATCCTCAAAGCTTCCCAATTCAGAGGATCTTATCTCCTACAGGTCAAATAATTAATGCATTAGGGCTTACCATTAGAGCTATAGGGGGCCCGCTCTGGGGCTTTTTAATGTTATTGGGGTTTTCTTTAAAAAATATATATTTTTGCGTGTCGCTGCTGAGACGAGAGAGAGGATTAAGAAAACAGTTTACGGCACGTGCCATGTTTACACGTGCCCATGTAGCTGATCTCAACTATGGGTGAGTGAGGGTGGTGGCCGCTTGGTACCTAGCGGCTGTCCGGACGGATTGGCCCTGGCCCTGGGTGTCAAGATCCACATCTAAAAATCAAGTTGCTTTGTAAGGCTGCAAAATGTATAGTTATGGCTACTTTGTATTGCTGATCTTTCTATCAGGCCCTCTCCTAACCATATTTCAGTCTTGTAAATAATTATTGCTAGGATAACTGGACACCCTAGAAAAAATCCGGATTGCTGAAAACTGCAAACTGGAGAGCTGCTGGAGCTTAGAAACCTAAAATATTTCAAATTTTATAATAGTCTAAAACAGACTGTTGAAGAACGTAATGATTGTGTCCAGTAAAACTACATCATAAGCTCCATGGCAAAAACAATCACAATGTTAGATGGTCTGTTCATTGCCTTGTGATTTTTTATGGTTAACATGGCAGGGAATTCCAACTCTGGAGCTACAGTAAGTGGAATATATTTTCTCAGCTCTATGTTACTGTTCATATAACGATAAATTGATTGGCTGGATGCTCACTTCTACAGAAAAAAAAAGTCGTTTATATTTTATATTTTATAAAAGCAGCTCCGTAGAGTGTCCTCAGTGTATAATCTCATCAGGATATTCCTTTTTTTTTTGTCATTTCATTCTGAATGTACATTTGTTAGAATTTAACCATCAAAAATCCAAGTGCCTGCCCAATATTTTAAGGCTGTTGAAAAAGCCACATGCAGTGAGTACTTAAAAATGATTGCCTAGGTATCCTCAGCTTCAGCAGGAATGACAGGTGATCAACAGAAACCACCCCCAGTATCACAGTCACTTAAGGGGCCCATTCACTAAGTTCGAGTGAAAGGAATAGAGGAAAAAATAGTTCGAATTTCAAATGTTTTTTTGGTTACTTCGCACTTACTATCTTCGGACTTCGATCGAAACTAAAATTGTTCGGAACCATTCATAGTCGAAGCTTACTGTCTCTTTAAAATATTTTCTTCGACCCCCCTATGTTCGCCACCTAAAACTACCGAGGCCAATAGTTAGCCTAATGGGGAAGGTTCCCCATAGGCTGCTAACATTTTTCTGATCGAAGGAAATCCTTTCGAGAATCGATCGATTAAAATCCTTCGAATCGTTTCGAATCGAACGAATTACGCAAAATCCTTCGATTCGCATATTCGAAGACGAAGGATTTTAATTCGGCAGTCGAATATCGAGGGTTAATTAACCCCGATATTTCGACCCTTGATACATCTGCCCCTTTAGTGTTCCACATCAAACACAGGAAGACTGATAAGTCCCCGTAGCATTATGACGTTTACCTTGTCTGACCTCTAAGGGTAAAAGCGCATGATTTACCTGCTCATAATCAAGTCTTTTGATCTATGTACTCTATTGAACAATATAACTTATGACCCTTATTCTGCGCTAGAAGTATTCTTGTAATCATATTTGTGCACACATATAATCCTGTGTGTGTAGTAAAAATAAAAGAGCTTTTGTGTAGGCAGAGGTGTTTGTGGTCCTGAATAAGTTATAAATTATGGGGAAGATTTATTCTTTTCATTTTCATGTTTTGCCACAATTGCAGTTTTTAAGAAGAAAATCTAATTTTTCCCCATTTTTTTTTTTTAAAAAAGTTAAATTTTTGCTTGCCTAACTTTTATATTTATTTATTTCATTTTTAATATAGCTAGAAGTAATGTTGGTTATAATGTTTGAGTAATATTCAAATGTCCTGTAAATAATATGTGCTTTAAAATAATGTTTTATATTAAATGTTGCAGATTTGATATCACTACTTGTGTTACAGTATAGGGGAATAATGTACAGGTATGGAAACCTTGGGTTTTAGGGATAAGGAGCCTTTCCGTAATTTGGACCTCCATGACCTGTCTACTAAATATACTTTAAATATTATTAAATCCAGTAGGATTGTCTTGCCTCCAAAATGATTCATTATCTCTTAGTTTACAATTACAAGGTACTCTTTTATTAATACAAAAAAAAAGTCATTATTTAAAAATTTAATATTTTGAAAATGCGAATCTATGGGAATGGCCTTCAAAAGCTGTCTGCATAACGGGTTTTCAGATAACAAAACCCTTACCTGTACTTTCAAATACAAGAATATTCAAATTTCCAGTTTGTTTAATGTACAGAAGCTAAAGGGAGGCGGATTGCCTTGTACAGGGCACAAACGCAAAGGAACTTTTTAACCACATTTTTACATTCCATTCACAATATTCAGAAACCTCTGAATTATCATTTTAAGCAAATAATGCAAATTTTTAAAAAAAATAAAATATTTCCATTTTCTCTAATAATAGTAGATTATACTTGATGGTAACTAATTTGCATGAATTCATATTGGTGGCAAAACCACTCTATTGGGTTTATTAAGTTTAAATTTTAGATTTTTAGCAGACTTAAAGGGGTTGTTCAGTTTTTTTTCAGTTCAGTTGGTTTCAGATAGTTAACGCAGAAATAGAGACTTTTTCCATTCACTTTCTATTTTCTATGCGTGACAGTTTTTATGATATTGAAGTGTAAAGTGTAATTTTTCATCTTCTAAAGCAGCGGGTGGGGGGGTCGCCGACTCTGTAAACTGTTCTAAATTGATACAATAGTTGATATCTGTGTCCCTGCTGAGCAGAATCCCTGAGTTTAGTTAGATAGAAGTCTATCGGCACATAAGGTGAATTGTTGTGGACTAGGGGCATAACTACACAGGAAGCAGACCTGCGGCTGCAGGGGGCCAAAGAGGTATAAGGGCCCGATGAGGCCCTAATTCTTATACAAAGGTCAACCTCTGGGCATTGTGGGGGCCTGAAAAAGCTGTGGGGCCCAGTAATATCTATTTATGCCACTGTAGTAGACTTTTACTAAATCTGTTTCACACACAGTCTTTATAAACGTTTTTGTACAGTTGTATACTGTATATATTTGAATTCCTTATCCTAACCTAATTTTTTTTGGTTGCAAACAATACATTTATGTTCGGAGTCATTGATAAATCTGCCCTGCTCTAAAGCTGGCCATACACTTCCAGATCGACTCATTTGTCAAGGTTGCCAAACTAACAGATCTGAGCACTGATTTGGCCATCTACATGGAGCACCTAATGAGGCTGATCTGTTTATTGGCCCTGGGAATCAGATCATACACTGGGGACTACAGAGGCCTGCTGGACAAGTACCACATCAATGTGGTGATGCACTCCTCATCTGATGGGATTTTTAGGGCCCTATTCAAAGGATAATAAATTGCTGCAGACTTGTTCTGGAGAGTGGAGGGACCAATAATTATGACTTTGTAGTTGTCATGTTTATAGTAGAAGAAATATTGGTTTGAAGATGCACACCTACAAAACATAGGGCAGGGGGGTGCCATGGATGTCACTGCCTGTAGATATGGAGTGCTTTCCTCTTCAGGTGTTTATCTTCTGGCAAAAGAAAACACTAAGGGGGCCTTTATAGCATGCTGTGTAAAACACTGGAGAAAAACATTATCAGTGATGTTGCCCATAGCAACCAATCAAATTTTTGTTTTCTAACTCGTGGATCACTGTTGAAATCTATTTGCTGATTGGTTGCTATGGTAACATCACCAGTGATGTTTTACTCCAGAGTTGTTCACGTGCATGAGAAATATGCTTTTTATTAAAAAATGTAAAAGTAAAATTAACAAATAATGTGAAAAATAATTATTTAGCATGTAGTCAAATTAGGGTTGCCACCTGTCCGGTTTTGACCCGGACAGCCCGGTATTTTGAGGGGCTGCCCGGGTCTATACTTCCTGCCCGGTTTTCCAAATAAGGAAAACTGGGCGGGATTCCCTTGATTGACACGGCGATCGGCTGATCGCTGCGTCATAGCCCCACCCACTGATGTCATGGGTCCGCCCCCCGCCCGGTCTTAGCCAGACATAAAGGTGGCAACCCTAAGTCAAATGCTTTGTAAGGCTACAAAATGTACAGTTATTGCTACTTTGTATTGCTGATCTTTGTATTCAGGCCCTCTCCTACCCATATTCCAGTCTTGTAGATTTAATTATTGCTAGGATAATTTGGACCTTAGCAACCGGATTGCTGAAACTGCAAACTAGAGAGCTGCTGAGTAAAAGCTAAATACAAATAATAAATTTTTTCAAATTATTTGCAAATTGTCTCAGAATATCACTTAATGTGTAAGTAAATGAACAACCGCTTTTACCTCTTGGAAATTTGCTCATGATTACCAACCCCTTTGGATGTTGCTCCCAGTAACCTCAAGTAGGTGCTTATTATTGAATTCATACTTGGAGGCAAGTTTTGGTTGTATAAAAACCAGATGTACTGCAAACAGAGACTCCTGTAGTCTGCCAGTCCACATAGGGGCTACCAAATAGCCAATCGCAGCCTTTATTTGGCATCCTCAGGGACTATTTTCATGCTTGTGTTGCTCCCCAACTCTTTTATATTTAAATGTAAAAAAAGGTTGGGGACCCCTGCTATAGGCAGTCACTATTTATCTGGTTGGTGTGGGCTGTTTGGGCCTTTGTGTACTTTGAAATGACAGGTCTTTTTATAAATCCCACTCCAGGCCTGCCACAGCTACAGGGGTCATGACTGAAGCAGAAAAAAAGGCTTGGTTCCTACACATGCATAGACTGTCCTGGACATAAGGGAACTCATACAGTTTTGTTTTTAGACATATATACGCATTTACTCTGGACAACCAATATGGAATGCAGGTGGTAAAACTATCGGGGATTCTAAAAAATTCGATTTATAGTTTAGTTTATCAGAGGGGGCCCCAGGTTAATACTGGGCAGTAGCTGGAAATGTGTCTTCAAAATTGTGATCCCACATGCATTATCCTGAACCAGGCAGGCCTGGACACTTTCTGGTCTAGTTAGGTGTATTGTAATTAACTATATCCTGCAGGGCTCTATTTTCTTAATTCTTACTTTTTTGGTTATGTTGTCTGCTTTTGTCTTTAAGGTTTCTTCAGGTAAAGAACCCCTGGAGCCCTTTACAATGGAAAGGAAGATTCTGTGTGAAAGATGAAGAAGCTGGACTCTAGAAATCCTAAACGTTGATACCAGGACAGCACAGAAAATTGACAATGGTAATATAGGCAGGGCCAGGCCAAGCCAGCCAGCCCCCTCGCACCCCCTGCACACATGTACAACCACAGGCACGCGCACGCACAAGAGCACATTGCCGGCAAGAGAGGACAAGGGTCATGACTAGGGGTAAGTGATTGTAGAGGTAAGTGCCTAGTGTCCCCCACACTGTGCCCTAGGCACATGCCTCTTCTGCCTACCCTACTTCTGGCCTTAAATATGGGCAACGTGTAGTTTATGTAATGCAGTTTTTGTAAATTATTATACTTTAGTCACACTCGTCCATTCTAATACCCACAATGTGCAGTAACATTATACGGGGACATATGCACAGCAATGCTATACCTAGACCAAATCTCTGATACTATAGAACATCATTTTACAATTTGTGCTATCGACCTCCTAATGTACAAAGTAATATTCCATAAGCAAACCACAAATTGACTGCTTTTTGCAATTGCAGGTATTTTCTGGATAACATGGGAAGATCTACGAGTGGGATCTACTTGAGTGGAAACCAAAGTCTTTTGAAGAATCCACCTGCATACACAGGTATGTAACAGATATAGTAATATTCATTATACAGAAATTGAAAATGAGAGAATTCAAGCTAGACAAAATAATTATACTCTGGGCCTGTGGAACACTGGGAAAAACCCAGTAGGCCCCACAGGGCCAGTACCTGCTCCTGGACCCGAGTCTCACTCCCCAGACTTTCAAGTGGAAAGTTGAGGAGGAGGTAGAAAAGGGTACGGGGTGATGGTGAAGGGGACAGGGGGATGGGGGAGGTGGACTAGGGCCCTTGAAAGCACAACCCTGGTGAGCCCCTGCCCATCCCAGAATATCCTATATACAAAGTACTTTGTGTGTATCCAGAGATACAGTATCCTCATAACAGTCAAATAAACACATAAAGCAGGAATGTACTAAATGCAATCTTAAAATGTAGTCATTTTTTTTGTGTGAGTGAATAGCGTGGTTGTTAACTGTCTATTTAATACTGTAAGTGTAATTAGGCTGGAACTGTCGATGCACTGGAAGGTTTGACCTGCCTGGTTAGTGCATTTATACTCTGAGGAAGTGCCATAGGGCATGAACCGGCGTCAGTGGTGATTGTCATTGCACTGTACCAAAGCTAACAAATTTTAATGGAACTAATAAAGTAACATAATTCTTCATAAAATCAGTTATGTGTGATGTAGTGCATTTAAACTACTAGTTAATATTTTCATTTGGTGTCCGCCATGCCACCTACTTTGGTATATCTATGTATATTGGGGCATCAAAATATTCAGTAGATCCTTGGCGTCAATATTTAAGAGTGTTTTCAATTGTTATGTAAGAATTTATGTGGATAAATGTGGCAAATTGGCAATATTTTTAGGTGATCTTCAGAAATGTCATAAAACCCTGCCTTTAGTGTAAGCTTTTTGGATTCTTCAGAATGTGTAATTTACAAAAAATAATTGCTTTTGCCGGGGTCTTGCACTGTAGTTTGGAGCTTTCTGGATAACTGATCCCATACTTGTACTTTCATATGGATTTGTCTAATGGAAATGTGAAGAGCTACATGTATATTATTTTACTTTTGATTTCTTTCCCCCAAGTTGTTCAGAAGCACGTTATACCTCCAGAAAATCGAAATCCTTCCCAGCCTTGTCGCCATTTCCGATTTTAAAGAGCCTATTACCCAGCATTCTATGAGGTGTGTTATGGTGTCACTTGGGACTGGCTAACTGCATGGCCAGTTAATGTTATTCTGTGTAGTGAAGACACATTACAGCATATGCAGACAGATACAATAAATTCATGATTGCATAGATATTTCCTTTAAGCACAATTACTTGGGAAAATATGAAGGGACAGCAGCAGAATGTCAGGAGCGCCGTCTCCAGGGGCATCGCATCCAAGATGGTGGTGCCCATGACCCACGTGGGACAACCATGGAGCTCGTATAGGTAATGGGGAATGGGCTGGGTTTGTGTTAATCAGGTGCTTGTTTCAGTGTAACAAGCTTGTTTGTCGATCAGGTGGCAAGTTTTATTTAGCATTTGTTAAAAATTTGCACCCCCAAGCGGCCAACTAAGTAGTATGGGCCTCTTTTTTGGCAGTACCCTTTACTTGAAAAATTCTTTGGCCTCAATTACAAAGAGGGGGGTCAACTTGTGTAATTACTCACAGTCAGCTGCAGTTTGAGGCAAATGTTGTCAGTGTAGTGGTTCCCGGATACTCTGTCCTAGGCATCCAAGTATTGTATCGATAAGTCAAAGAGGTTAGGAATCATACACTTGGGCAGAAATTGTCTGCTATTGTGCTTTTATTTTTGTCCACACAACATGTTTCAGGCTGCAAAGGCCCTTTCTTAAGTGTGTTCTAATTAGTGCACTAATCAAAAGAAAAGCACTAACTTTACCAGTGTTAAATCCCACCCAAAAAGCCTACTCGATCCCCATTTCTGGAATATAACCGTGTTTCATGCATTACTCACTTTATTTGAATGGCACGGTGCATTTGTAAAACACAGAGTGAGAAAGTGGGAAAACTAGCAGCCAAAGGAATATGCGCAGACTATATCAAGCCTAAGTTTCTGTGGAGCATCGTCATCTGATTGTGGTGCCATCTCATTTGTGCTAAATCAGTACATGTATAGGACCTGTTATCCAGAATGCTCGGGACCTGGGGTTTTCCGGATAACGGATCTTTCCCTAATTTGGTTCTTCATGCCTTAAGTCTACTAGAAAATCATGTAAACATTAAATAAACCAAATAGGCTGGTTTTGCTTCCAATAAGGATTAATTATATCTCAGTTTGGATCAAGTTACAAGTTACTGTTTTTTATTTCAGAGAAAAAGGAAATCATTTTTAAAAATTTGGATTAATTTATTATAACAGAGCCTATGGGAAACGGCCTTTCTGTAATTCTGAACTCTCTGGATAATGGGTTTCCAGATAACGGATCCCATACCTGTACCACAAAAAGATTGCTTTGGAACTAGACAATAACAACATAAATGATTATGGGGTGAAAGAATTATTCCATGTTACAACAAGCTCACTGTGATCAGGTGAGGTATTTTACTAGTAAATCACCATTTAGAAAGGTATCGGTTGGCACTTTTAACAAAATGAAAGCATTAATATTAGGGATGCACCGAATCCAGGATTCAGTTCGGGATTCGGCCAGGATTCTGCCTTTTTCAGCAGGATTCGGATTCGGCCCAAATCCTTCTGCCTAGCCGAACCAAATCCGAATTTACATTTGTAAATTAGGGGCGGGGTAGGGAAATCACATGACTTCATCACAAAAGAAGATTTATTTTTCCACTTTTTCCTTTCCTGACCGTAATTTGCATAAGAAAATTAGGATTAGGTTCGGTATTTGGCCGAATCCCAAATAGTGGATTCGTTGCATCCCTAATTAATAGCTCTCAAGAGACTAGGGATGCACCGAATCCCACTATTTGGAATTCGGCCAAATCCCCAAATCCTTGGTGAAAGATTCGGCCGAATACCAAACCGAATCCAAATCCTCAAAAAAAAAATATTTGTACACCCACTGACTTTAATGTATTTGGACCAAATAGTCACGCGTATAAAAACTGTCGCTCGGGGCAAATTAACGTGCAATATAATTATTTTGACACTCATTAATTTCAATGCGTTTCGTGAATTTTTTGCCGTTTCATGAAACGCGTCAGATTCGTCACAGGCAGTTAATCACTTATAGTGTTTTATTAGTTTAAAAAAAATGTCAGCATATCACATGGCAGTGTCCTCTTTCCTGTCGGCATACCCCTTTGCTAACCACACCCTCCTGATGAGTTTTGCATCATTGGGCACTTGATCAGAGGTGGTGTGACTGGATTAGCTCATATCTTTTTTTATACCTATCTTATTATATATATTACCATTCAGGGTGCCCTGTTGTATCCCATTTTGCCCATTGTTTGGGACCAAATCATTTTAGATGTGCTCGATTAGTCATGGATTTTACTTGATAGGCAGATTGTTGTTTTTATTAATGCTACCAGTACAAAATGTTGATGGGGGGGGCCCCCGAGGTAACAGTCCCAGTGGGCCCAGGACCCCCAGTCCGTTTACTGAACATTACCTCTTGCGCCAGACTTGCCTTCGCCACCTCAGATCAGGTGAAGTGCAATAGAGTAGATAGGGATTGCTTCAAAAAAAAGTTGACATTTTTTCTAAGTCCCAAAAAACGCTGGCGTCTTAAGGGTGATGGGCTTGAAAAGATCGTAAATTTTTTTGGGGGTACCCTCCTTTCCCCCTACATTTCCTAACATATGGCACCTAAACTATACACTGGGCACATGTATAGGGCCAAAATAACAACTCTATTTTATTTTATGAAGCTTTCCCAGGCTTCTGTAGTGTAATGTATTTTGCTGCTACATATACGTCCATTGTACTTTAACTTGGCGCCGTATGCAAAATAAGGCATCGCTAGCGTAACTTCGCCTGGCAAAAGTGTGGCGAAGCCTGCATTAGCGCAAAGTCCTCAGTTTAGTGAATTTGCCCCATAGATAGAGAAACCAAGAACCTCATGCCGTCTAGTTGACACCTTTTAGAATCCCCAGACCAGGGATCCCCAACCTTTTTAACCCGTGGGGAAGCAAAACCGGCATGAAAAAAAATTCCATGAGGGTGCAAAATAAGGGCTGTGATTGGGTATTTCATAGCCTCTTTGTGGACTGGCAGCCTATAGGAGCCACTATGTTTCAGTACATGTGATTTTTATCTAAAACTTCAAGCAAAAAATTGAAAAATAAGCATCTGCTTTGAGGCCAGTAACATCCAAGGGATCGGGAGAACAACAGGTTGCCTGTGAGCCACTGGTTGGGGATCACTGCCCTAGAGCATAGAACCTTCACCATGATCCAATGTTTCAGCACCCCAGAAGAGAAGCATTTATTCTAATGACAGTGTGCCTTTAATAGAGTGTCACACAATGTACAATAGGGGCCGCGCATTCAAGCAAAATCAACTCACTACACAAAGGTTTGAGGCAAATGATTTATTGCATTAAAACAAGTACCGTGTAAACCAAAGTGAGAGAGGAGAAGAGAATTATTCCTGTGTTCATGTCTTGTGACTGGGTGCACCACCAATCCCAGTCCCCTCAGCTAGCTGCCACATGTAACTGCATTATTACATCACATACACAAATACCAATTGAATGTGCTTCTGCCCGGGTTACTTTGTAGACTCAATAAGGCAATAACCTGCATTAAAACTACATGTTTCATGTACAGTACAGCATGGAGAAATGACATTTCATTTCACAAAATAACAAGGACATCCATCCAGCTGTATCTGAACTACACCTCCCACCATCTCAAGAACAAGAACTCTGTCAACTTGTATTCAATTTGGAGGTGCAATGGTATAACTGTGCCAGAAGTGAATCTGCCTTCAATAAATAGATGCAATTTCCAACTGAATGGGCATAAAAAATACAAATGTGGATGAGGCCTTCAGGTTGAACATCCCAGTCGTATGGCTTGCACAGCATGATGGCCAGTGTTTAATAAGAAGTCCAGCTAAATCTTGTATATAAACTGTATATAATGTATATAAAACATTGTGGATCCCCCCACCCATGTTCCATGAGGACATGCTTCTAAAGTGAAAAAGAGAAGAATCTGAATATAATAATCCCAGTTATTTTCATTTGTACAGCATTTTAGATTACAGATTTCACATTATAGATTATCTCAGTGATTTCAAACAGACATAGGTGCCCATTTAGAAAGGGTTAGAAATAGGGTACAGTTTCCCTTTATTTAAAGCCGTAGTACATATCCTTTGTACTTTTTTACCTTGGTTGATTGCTGCAATTCTCAGTGTGGCCGTCAGTCCTTCCACACAAGCCACAAACACTGTGAGCAAGCCCTGAAGTTCTGCAGTCCCATTGCTCTGATGTAGTTGCACTGCAAATGCAGCTCTGTGTTTTTAAGCAGCTGCAGCCTTTCAATGCAACTTTGAGGAGCTTTTCTTTAATAAAGGAGCCTTATATATTGTTTTCAAAGGTGTCTATTAAATGGTTAATGCAGTGTCCGCTCATATCTATGAAATTGGGGCAGGGTGCAAAGCTGAAAGCAATCTCTCCTCTCCTAGAATGAAGTGCAAGAGTCCTGCTCTCTCTCTGTATAGCTCTGCATTCACTAGCACTAAATATAAGAGGGATGGAGATTTGTGTCACATTCAGAAGTAGCAAGCTGGGGGTGCCAGGGAGCTATGGCAGGTGGCAAATACAAGATCCCCCATGTGTCTGACAGCTGACTGGCCAGCAACTCTTCATTGCCTGTGGCTCTAAGCTCCATAGCCTCCTGCAGTTGCCCCTAACCAAGGTATGTCCAAAGACGGGCCCTGGGACCAAATTGCAGCCCACTTTCAAATTTACACCGGCCCTCAGCTTCCATCATGAAATTAATAATAATGTGGCCCCCCCAACACTGTGCAATCAGGGATCGCGTAGCCTTAGCAGCAGGTCTGGACTGAGAATTAAAATAGGCCCTGGCATTTATGTAAGTAAATAGCTTCTTTGCAGTGAATATTGTGGTGCTTCTCTCATACAGGCAGTAGCAGTGTTGGCTTTGAAGTCATTACAGTGTTGACTACAGGAGACCCTGGGCCCTCTGGTTTTCCAGAAAAAGAGCAGCGGTGATTACAGGTAACACCAATCCTTCCCCCCTTTATATATGCAAATAATTCCAATCAGTTGGATACTTGATACCTATAGGGCACCCCACTTTGGGGTCTAACATTGAGTCAAGGTCCATTCAGTTCATAAGAACGTACCAGATATAAGAAAACACTGCTGTATCAGTCCCTGTCATGATTTCAAGCAGAACCTTACAATACCTAATGTACAGATTAGGGATGCACCGAATCCAGGATTCGGTTCGGGATTCGGCCTTTTTCAACAGGATCGGATTCGGCTGAATCCTTCTGCCTGGCCGAACTGAATCCGAATCCTAATTTGCCATATGCAAATTATGGGTGGGGAGGGAAATTGCGTGACTATTTGTCATAAAACAAGGAAGAAAAAAAAATCCCCTTCCCACCCCTAATTTGCATATGCAAATTCGGGTTCGGTATTCGGCCGAATCTTTCACAAAGGATTCGGGGTTTGGCCGAATCCAAAATAGTGGATTCGGTGCATCCCTAGTACAGATGTTACCCGAATATTACTTCAGCACCCTTCACATGCGTCAGCTTTATCTTTCTATACTAAATAATGTGCACCTGCTTCTGAAACCATTTAAATGAATGCAGCCCTCTAAATTGGTATGATAAGTCAGGATATGAGCGCTCAGCTAGAATGCTTATTGGCTGTCCTTTATACTCCTCTAAGACCAGCTTGAATGGCAGAACAAGTGATATTTGTGGGATAAGTGCTTATTTACTGTCATTGATTGGTTTTGCTTTTGTCACTTACATTTTCCATTTATGTCATTAATTAAATAAAATCAACACACCAGGGGACATTGCTACCTTGTTGCCTAAAAACATGGCCTGAGGAATATGAGAGACACAACACCCACAATAAATCAGCTAATGAGTTGTTTTAGCTTTGTATGGGCAGAGCCTTACAATCCCACACATATAGTGAGATGGTTGCACCACAATGGTCCAGTAATATCTGAAATTAAATGCAGGGTGTCTGGCCACTGCGGCCAAGCCGACTGGGCGCCCTAGGATACCCAGCCGGCCACCACGCTCCCTCCATGCTCGTGTGAGCGACGGAGGGGAGATTGCCAGAGGGAGGGGAAAAGCCAAAGGGGTGAGCTCCGGAAGGGAGAGGGAGGGCAGCGGAGATCGCCAAAGGGGAGGGAAAAAGCCGAAGGGGAGAGGGATGGCAAAAAGCAGAAGGGGAGAGAGCTGGAAGGGAATGGAGAGGTTGCATGAACATGGACTAGAGGTCGGCAGAAACAGACACCTGCCCAGTGCCCGTCTGTAATGGGAACTCGTGTGTTTGTGAGGACCTGCCCAATTGGTACGATTGATCCAACCAGACCTCGAGTTCTTTTCTCTGGAATCCCATGGAAGTGGATGTACATTTTATTTCCATTATTTGCTTCATGAAATGATTCCTGAGACTTAAGTGACGGCTTCATACCATTTGGGCATCTGCTCAGTATATCTACCCGAGGGTAATCCCTAACTCTCAGCAAGTGCATCAAAGAAAGTGTGGCTTGAAAACAGTCTGTGATTAAGCCATACAGGCCAAAAGCATTTGAGTCTGAGCAGTAAAGTGTTGGGCCGTATTTAGTGATTCCCTGCTGCTTTATCACTGTGATATCATGTGCTGAGTCATGTCTCCCCAAGATACAGCTTCTGGGCCAAGGCACCCCATCCTCTGTGTGGATCTGGTGAAAGTCACCCTTTTTATCATTTAGAGAACTGTAAATGTATTATCTGCTGCTTATAAAATACCTTCAATATGGAATTATTAAAAGTTTCATTGTCAAGTGCAAAATTAATTTATATGCACAGCATGTGGAACGTTAATATAACACCAGGGCCAGTATTGCACTTTTTACTGCCAAGGAGGCAGCACCCACGTTCCCCCTCCAATTCTCTTCCCAGGTATCTGTCCTCTTGCAGAAATGTGCAGAAAGGTGGGGCTTACATGTATGGGACCCGTTATGCAAAAAGCTCCAAATTACAGAGACTGTCTCCCATAGGGGACATATTTATGAAAAAATTAAGTTAGAGATCGTCACAGTCCTCTAGAGTGAAATTCATCCTTTGATAAATGCGCCTTTCAAAATCCCATAGAAATTAATGGAAAGTGGCAGAATTTCACTCTAGAGGACTGTGGCGACTGATGGTATTTTTTAGTAATACCATTTTGACCTCGTGTAAGACAAAACTCAGTAAAGGAAAACCTTTAGTAATAGTCAGGCAATTTATTCTTACATAATACAACATAACAGTTTTGTCTGGGTAAGCTGTTGGAGCAACACACAGAATGTCAGCCAAGGACTTACCAAAGACCCACCTCTTGGTCCAAGCGTTATATAACTTTCAGAAGGCATTTACAGTAATTATGACAAGGGGTTCACGGAAATACCATACATGGTCCGGCGAGGAGACTTACTGGCATATATTTGTACATTCCTGTAAGATGTGCAGTTTTGCAACATAAGAGATTTCTGGTTCCAACTGTCCACAGCCTCCGTAAACATCTGTTGGCTAAACATAGCCATTGTGGTACAGACAACTATTGAGCAACACTTCTGCAAAAGGGCATAAGAGACTTGCTGACACTATGCTGACACTCTGGAATCTAAGTAACAGAGTGGGGATCATTTATTTGTATGGCCTAGTATAAGTTATATGAGTGACCATTGTCCACAGTAGACCATTAGCCCTTAAAGTCCATCCTGCCTTAGGCCATATAGCGTTATGGCGTCATAGAGGGCGGGGTGACAACTATCAACCCTCTGACACTAGCCATTCGTCCGTCTTAGGATTTAGACCGTTCCAGATATACATTATAATAACACGACCTCTAAATTTACTCTTTGATAAACATACCCTATAGACTCCATTTATCCAAAAAAATTGTATTTTTATAAATGACTTCCTTTTTCTCTGTAATAATAAAACTGTACCATGTACTTGCTCCTAACTAATATACAAGTAATCCTTAATGGGGGCAAAACAATCCTACTGTGTTTAATGTTTAAATGATTTTCTAGTACAGGGTACGGAGATCCAAATTATGGCAAGATGTGTTATCCAGAAAACTCCAGGTCCCGAGCATTCTGGATAACAGGTCCCATACCTGTACTAGTGTACAGTGTGCTCCTGCCAAGCTTATGATCCTGTGTAAGACTGAGCCACTAGTACACTATAAATCAAACACTGATGTAGGAAATCAGTTTGTTAGCAACTATTAAAGTTAAATAGGTTATCCTTTAAATGCTTTTTTAGGGTTAAAAACCCACCATATAATACAGTCATTATTTTTGAGGTTATTTATTGTTATTTTCATGTCTCTCTTCCAGGTGTGGTTTCTGCTACATGGAACTGGAGAATATCCCGGCTGGTGTCTATAACATTATAACTACTACATTTCTGCCTGCCCAGGAGGGACCCTTCTTTTTAGACTTCAACACCGCATTAGCCATTAAGGTGACCCAACTCCAGTGACCCGGGAATTAAAATCCGTTCTTCCAAGTGACAAAGATTTGCAAGCAGATTCCCAGTTCAAAGAGGCATGAAAGATCCTGCATTTCCCTGATGTGACATTGTGCATCTCCAGTACGGCTCACAGTCTTGTACAATCAGAATCTTCAAGGGAGTTGGGTACCACAGACAGCCCAAATGTAACTTGTACTTGAATCTTGTTTCAAAGGATAGTGCTATAAAACATATTTTTTCAATACCGTGCAGTGTTTTTTTTTTAACGTACTGTATATATGTGTATATCTATATATCACCTTGTAGCAATAGGAACCCCGACAAACTGAAACAAGAATCTGCTTTAATAAATGTGTCAGTTCATTAAAATCATCCTGCTGTTTGGAATATCCGGGGAGAGCAATTGTAGTAGCTTAAACAGAAAAAACTCTCAATGTCGTTATTATATAGACTATGGGGGCGAGTGCAGAGATTTCTTCTATTTGCCAAGATAAGGAATTAGTTGGGCTTGAGATGTTGGCAGTTTTGAAGAAGAGGAATGGCAGCCTAACGTAGCAGATAAGCAAATAGAATTCCTGGGGGATGCCCCCCATTGGTTTTTACCTTTCCTTCTCCCTAAACAGTTGACAGCAATTCTGTTCACTTCAGTTTAAAACAAGGCGAGGGAGGGGTTAATTGAGTCGGCCAGCCTAAAGGGGCAGAGAAATGGTGCAAGCCGGAGGCAATGTATAATGATTTGCTCTCAGTTTGTGGATACATTCATATCTACATAAAAAAATAGGTAGTTCTATTATTTCTTATTTATGCAGCTTTTCTACATAAGCCCAACTGAATGAATTCATGTTTCCCCATTTTCCCATCTGTCAGCATAAGGGCTCTTACAGACGAGCGTTTTTACCTGCGCTCCCCTGCATTCCCGTTTTTCTGCGTTCCAGCCGCAGGGGAGCGCAGGAATAGACGCCGTTACATTTTTCCAATGGGGCTGTACTCAGACAGGCGCGTGTAGGAAGCCGAACGCAGGTTGAGATGCAACATGCTGGCATTTTTCCTGCGTTCGGCGCCTGTGTGAGTACAGCCCCATTGGAAAAAATGTAATGCGTCTATTCCTGCGCTCCCCTGGCGGCCTGAACGCAGAAAAAACGGAATGCAGGGGAGCGCAGTAAAAACACTCGTCTGTAAGAGCCCTTATGCTGACAGATGGGAAAATGGGGAAACATGAATTCATTCAGTTGGGCTTATGTAGAAAAGCTGCAAAAACAACATTATAGATTTTTTAAGGAAAGGTATTTAAGAATTCCAAATAATACAAAACAGACATCTTGTAACTTGCATGAAAAACTCTTTATTTGGCTGCAGAAAAAAACACAAATGAACACAAAGACAGCAGCAGTGGAAGTCATCATATTCCAATTATACTAAATTCCCCTGGAGTTATTAATTAGTAGTGGAAACATCATTCAGTTAATGAGTAATGAATTAATTGTGGAAAACATCATTCAGTTTACGAGTTATTAATTAGTAGTGAAAAACATAATTTACTTATCGAGTTATTAATTAGTAGTGTAAAAATTAAGGTAACAGGTTAATAATTAGTGGAAACATCATTCAGTTAACAAGTTATTAATTAGTAGTCAAATTTTTTTATTGCTTATTAGTGGTCGAAACATCATTAAGTTAACGAGTTATAAATTAGTAGTGAAAAACATCATTCAGTTATTGCGTTATTAATTAGTAGTGCAAAACATCATTAAGTTAACAAGTTAATAATTAGTAGTGTTAATGAGTTATTAATTAGTTGTGGAAAACATCATTCAGTTAAAGAGTTATTAATTAGTTGTGGAAACATCATTCAGTTAAGTTATTAATTAGTAGCAGAAAGCATTCAGTTAACGAGTTCATTAGTAGTGCAACATTCAGTTAATGGATTATTAATTAGTGATAGACACTTAATTACGTTAACAAGTTATTAATAAGTTGTGGAAACAAAATTCAGTTAACGACGTATTAAATAGTAGAAAACATCATTCTATTAACGAGTTTTTAATTAGTAGTGGAAACATCATTCAGTTATTGAGTTATAAATTAGTAGTGGAAACATTCAGTTAACGAGTTATTAATTAATAGTGAAAAACATTTGCTTATCCAGTTATTAATTAGTAGTGCAAACATCTTTAAGTTAACAAGCTAATAATTAGAGGAAACATCATTCAGTTAATGAGTTGTTAATTAGTAGTGCAAACAATATTCAGTTAACAAGTTATTAATTAGTAGTGGAAACGTCATTCAGTTAAGACGTTAATTAGTAGTGCAAACATTAAGTTAATGAGTTAATTAGTAATAGACAATTAAGTTAACACGTTATTAATTAGTTGTGGCAACATGATTCAGTTAACGAGTTATTAATTAGTAGTAGGACAATGAAGTTAACGAGTTTTTAATTGTACTGCAAACATCATTCAGTTAATGAGTTATTAATTTGTTGTTGGAAAACATCAGTAAAAGGAGTTATTAATTAGTAGTGAAAACATCGTTCTTTTATCAAGTTATTTATTAGCAGTGCAAACATCATTCAGTTAACGAGTTATTAATTAGTAGTGAAAAGCATCATTCATTTATCGAGTTATGAATTAGCAGTGCAAACATCATTCAGTTAACGAATAATTAATAGTTGGAAAAATCATTACGAGTTAATTAGTAGTGCAAACATCATTCAGTTAACGAGTTATTAATTAGTAGTAGACAATTAATTAACAAGTTATTAATTAGTAGTGCAAAAATAATTCAGTTAACGATTTATTAATGAGTAGTGAAAAACATCATTCTTTTATCAAGATATTCATTAGCAGTGCAAACATCATTCAGTTAACGAGTTATTAATTAGTAGTGGAAACATTCAGTTAACGAGTTATTAATTAGTAATAGACAATTAGGTTAACGAGTTTTTAATTAGTACTGCAAACATCATTCAGTTAACGATTTATTAATTGGTAGTGGAAACATCATTAGCAATGTATTAATTAGTAGTCGACATTGATGAAGTTATTAGTGCGAAACATCATTCAGTTAACGAGTTATTAATTAGTAGTGAAAACATCATTCTTTATCGAGTTATTAATTAGCAGTGCAAACATCATTCAGTGAACAAGTTTTTAATTAGTAGTGGAAAACATCATTCGTTTATCAAGTTATTAATTAGAAGTGCAAAAATCATTCAGTTTAACGAGTTATTAATTAGAGTGTGGAAAACATCATTTAGTTAACGATTTATTAATTAGTAGTGAAATGCATCATTCTTTATGAGTTATTAATAGCAGTGCAAACATCATTCAGTTAACGAGATATAATTAGTTGTAGAAAACATTATTCATTAACGAAGTTATTATTAGTAGTGGAAAACATCCATTCATTATTCAAGTATAATTAGCAGTTGCCAAAACATTATTCAGTAACAGTTTATTAATTGGTAGTGAAAACATAATTAGTTTAATGAGTTAGAATTAGTAGTGGAAAACATATTCATTATTCAATTTATTAATTAGCAGTGCAAACATCATTTAGTTAAACGAGTTTTAATTAGGAGTGGAAAACATTCATCATTATATCAAGTTATTTAATTAGCAGTGCAAACATTAATTCCAGTTAAGGAACATGGCGCACAAAGTATTAATTGGTTATGGAAAAAAATATTAGGCAGTTAACTAGTTATCAATTAGTAGTGGAAAAATTCAGTTAACCAATTCATTAATTAGTAGTCGAATAAAATGATATGAGGTATTAGTGATCGAAACATCATTCAGTTAACGATTATAATTCAGTAGTGAAATGCATTCATTCTTTATCAAGTTATTGAATTAGCAGTGCAAACATCATTCAGTTAACGAGTTATTATTAGTTGTGCGAAACATCATTTAGTTAAGAGTGATTAATTTAGTAGTGAAATGCATCATTCTTTATCAGTTATTAATAATCCAGTTGTAACATCATTCAGTTAATGAGTTTTAATTAGTTGTAGAAAAACATCATTCGTTTATCAGTTATTATTAGCCAGTGCAAACATGAAATGCAGTTAACGAGTTATAATGGAAGTGGAAAACATCATTTAGTTAACAAGTTATTAATAGTAGTGGAAATAACATTTCATTATTTATTCAAGTTATTAATTAGCCATACAAACATTCATTCAGTTAACGAGTTATTAATTATATCGAAAACATTCAGTTACCAAATCATTAATTAGTAGTCGAAACATTGATATGAGTTTATTAGTGATCGAAACATCATCAGTTAACGATTCATTAATTAGTCAGTGAAATGCATTAACATTCTTTATCAAGTTATTAATAAGCAGTGCAAACATCATCAGTTAACGAGTTATTAATTAGTTGTAAGGAAAACATATTCTTTTATCAAGTTATGATTAGCAGTGCAAGACATTGATTCAGTTAAAGAGATATTAATTAGTGTGCCAAAAACATTATTCAGTTAACGATTTTAAATTAGTAGTGGAAAAACATCATTCATATATCAAGTTATTAATTAGCAGTGCAAACATCATTTGAGTTAACGAGTTTTATTAGTAGTGGTGAAAAACATCATTCAATTTATCATTATTAATTAGCAGTTGCCAAAACATCATTCGTAAGAGTTATAATTGGTAGTGGAAAAATATTAGGCAGTTAAAACGAGTTATCAAATAGTAAGGGGAAAAATTCATGTTTTACCAATTCATTAATTAGTAGTCGGAACCATTGATATGAGGTATTAGTGATCGAAAACATCATTTTTCAGTTTAACGAAATTTATTAATTAGTAGTGAAATGCATCATTCTTTATCAAAGTTATTAATTAGCAGTGCAAACATCATTCAGTTAACAGTTATTAATAGTTGTGTTGCGAAAACATCATATTAGTTTAACGAGTTATTAATTAGTAGTGAAATGCATCATTCTTATCGAGTTATTAATAATCAGTGTAAACATCATTCAGTGAATGATATTAATTAGTTGTAGAAAACATCATTCGTTTATCAATTATGTATAGCCAGTGCAACATGATTCAGTTAACGAGGTTATAATTGGAATGGGAAAACATGCATTTATTAACAAGTATTAATTAGTAGGGTTTTAGTTAATTAGTAGTGAAATTGCATCCATCTTTATCGATTATTAATAAGCATGCAAAACATTCATTCAGTAACGAGTTTAATTAGTTGTTAGAAAACATCATTCTTTGATCAAGTTATGTATTAGCAGTGCAAACCATGATTCAGTTAACAGATATTAATTAGTTGTAGAAAACATTATTCAGTTAACGATTATTAATGTAGTAGTGGAAAACATCATTCAGTTTATCAAAGTTATTAAATTAGCAGTGCAAAAACATTATTCCAGTTAACGAGTTATTAATTGTAGTGCGAAAATATAATTTAGTTAATGAGTTATTAATTAGTAGTGGAAAACATCATTCATTTATCAAGCTTATTAATTAGCAGTGCAAAACATCATTTTAGTAACGAGTTTTTAATTATAGTGGAAAACATCATTCATTATCAAGTTTTATTAATTATGAGTGCAAACATTAATTCAGTTAAGAGTATAATTGGTAGTGGAAAATATTAAGCAGTTAACGAGTTATCAATTCAGTAGTAGGAAACATTCATACAATTCATTAATTAGTGTTCGAAACATTTGATATGGTTATTAGTGATCGAAACATCATTTCAGTAACGAATTTATTAATTAATAGTGAAATGCCATCATCTTTATCGAGTTATTAATAAGCAGTGCAAACATCATTCAGTTAACGAGTATTTAATTAATGTAGAAGAACATCATTCTTTTAATCAAGTTATGTATAGCAGTGCAAAACATGATTTCAGTAAACGAGATTAATTAATAGTAGTGGAAAACATCATTCATTCAAGATAACCAGTCAACAGTCATTCAGTTAACGAGTTATTAATGTAGTGCGAAAAACATTCATTTAGTTAACGAGTTATTATTAGTAGTGGAAAAACATTCATTTATCAAGTATTAATTTCAGAAAGTGCAAACATCATTCAGTTTTAACGAGTATTAATCAGTTGTGGAAACATAATTTAGTTTAACGAGTTATTAATTAGTAGTGAAAAACATCATTCATATATCAAAGTATTAATTAGCATTCAAACATCATTCAGTTAACGAGTTATTAATTGGTAGTGGAAAACATCAGTCAGTTAACGAGTTATCAATTGAGTAGTGGAAACATTCAGTTACAATTCATTAATAGTAGTCGAAACATTGATATGAGTTATTAGTGACAAACATCAGTCAGTTAACGATTTATTAATTAGTAGTGAAAAATGCATCATTCTTTATCGAGTTATAATAAGCAGTTGCAAACATCATTCACTTAACGAGTTCATTAAATTAGTTGTAGAAACATTATTCAGTAACGAGTATAATTAGTAGTGGAAAACATCATTCATTTATCAAGTTATTAATTAGCCAGTGCAAAATAGTTATTCAGTTAACGAGTTATTAAATTGTAGTGAAAAACAAATATTAGTTAATGAGTATTAATTGAGTATGTGGAAAACATCATCATTTATCAAGTTATTAATTAGCAGTGCAAACATCATTAGGTTAACGAGTTTTTAATTAGTAGTGGAAAACATCATTCAATTATCAAGTTTATTAATTAGCAGTTGCGAAACGATCATTCAGTTAAGGAGTTATTAATGGTAGTGGAAAACATTAGCATGAACGAGCTTATCAATTAGTAGTGAAACATTCAGTTACCAATCATAATAGTAGTCGAAACATTTGAGTATGAGTTATAATGATCGAGAATCATCATTTCCAGTTAACATTTATTAAATTAATACGTGAAATGCATTCATTCTTTATCGATTATTAATAAGCAGTGCAAACATCATTTAACGAATTAAATAGTTGTAGAAACATCATTCTTTATCAAGTTTATGTATAGCAGTGCAACATGATTCAGTTAACGAGATATTAATTAGTGTGCAAAACATTATTCAGTAACGAGTTATTAATTAGAGTGGAAAACATCATTCATTTTTCAAGTTATTAATTAGCAGTGCAAACATCATTAAGTTAGACGATTATTAATTGGTAGTGAAAACATTTAGTTAACTGAGTTATTAATTAGTATGGAAAACATTCATTCATTTATCAAGTTATTAATTAGCAGTGCAAAACACATTCAGTTAACGAGTTATTAAATCAGGTTGTGGAAAACATATTTACGTTAACGCAGATTATAATTATAGTGATAAAAACATCATTCCTATATCAAGATTATTTATTAGCAGTGCAAACATCATTCAGTTAACGAAGTTATAATGGGTAGTGAAAACAATCAGTCCAGTTAACGAGTTAGTCAATGAGTTAGTGAAGACATTCAGTTACCAATTCAATTAATTAGTATCAAACATTGGATTGATTATTAGTATCGGAAACACATTCAGCATGTAACGATTTATTAATTAGTAGTGAAGATGCATCATTCTTTATCGAGTTATTTAATAAGCAGTGGCAAAACATCATTCAGTTACGAGTTATTAATTATTGTAGAAAACATCATTCTTTTAATCAAGTATGTATTAGCAGTGCCAAACCATGAATTTCAGTTAACGAGATATTAATTATTGGCAAAAACATGCATTCATTTATCGTTATTAATTAGCAGTCAAACACATTCAAGTTAACGAGTTATTAATTGGTTAGTGGAAAACATCATTAGTTAATTTTTTTTGAGTTTTATTATTTATAGTGGAAAACCATCATTCATTTATCAAGTTATTAATTAGCAGTTGCAAACAGCATTCAGTTAACGAGTTATTAATTGGTTAGTGGAAAACATCATTTAGTTAATGAGTTATTAATTAGTAGTGGAAAAACATCATTCATTTATCAAGTTATTAATTAGCAGTGCAAACGTCATTCAGTTAACGAGTTATTAATTAGTAGTGCAAACCATCATTCATTTAACGACGTTATTAATTAGTAGTAGACAATTAAGCTAACAAGTTAATAATTAGTTGTGGAAACATCTATCAGTAAACGATTATTAAATTATAGTGAAAAACATCATTTCCTAACCGAGTTATCAATTAGTAGCTGAACATCATTCAGTTAATGATCATAATTAGTAGTTTGGCAAACATTCATTTAGTTAAGAAAGTGTTATAATTAGTAGTGGAAAAAATCACACAGTAACGAGTTTTAATTAGTTGTGGAAAACATTCAGTTAACCGAGTATTAATTAATAGGCAAACATCATTTAAGTAACAAATTCTGAATTATAGTAGGAAACATTTAATTTAACGAGTTTATTAAATTATAGTGAACATTCATTAAATTAACCAAGTTCTTTATAATCTATTTTAAAGTTGGAACAAAGTGTTAAACGTATTTATAAATCTAATGTTACAACAGCGGAATTTGCTGTGAAAAAACGTGAAAGCTCGAGCAACACTGATATTTCCATAATTCTGTTCATGACCCTCCACATCCCCTACACTGTTTTCCCCCCCAAATAGCAGATTAACACAAAATTTGACCACAGCTTTTATTGATTAGCAATAATGTGACACAACATAATGACCACAAACAACACCAACATACATGCTATAATCATTAACCTCTTTATACCACTATAAACTTATTTCATCAAGTTTTATATAGTGAATAATTACCCCCTCTTGTTAAAATATAAGGATATTATAAGTTACCGAGGAGTTCATACCAATAAAACACGAGGCGAAGGCCGAGTGTTTTTATACAGTCATGGAACTCCGATGGTAACTAATAATATCCTCAATTTTACACTGGGGGGTACTTATTAATATAAATACACAAATTTTAGTGAGTCGGTGACAAAATTACATCAGAACTCGACCGTTATAAACTGATGACATCACTACTCACCGTTTATAAGGATATAATTTACAAGAGTATGTTCACGCTTTTGTGTATTATATATGTATATCCATAGATTGTGCAGCAATATGTAGAGCCCCCGTCAGTCTGTCCTTCCACAACACTGGCCCTTGATCTCTCTAGCCGCAACCTCTTGGCTCAAGACAAACTGCCGCCATTGACTCGGTAACTTCCAATAGCCGCTGCTAGTTGAGCCTAACTCCAAGGGCCCAACCATCCCTTACTAAGTTGGCCACCAATCCAACCAAAGTCTGCATCCACTTAGGGTAAACCATTGGCCAAAAGCACCTGGTTGTGGCCCTGCCCATAGCTGGACAATGCCGCCCACTTGTCCAATTCCACCGAGCCTGCCTCTGGTCCCCCAAATGCTTCCCCGCCACCGAAGCTGACAACTGGCAATGTAGAAGACTCCACAGCCATCTCACCCCTCAAAAG